>NC_041715.1:7633416-7780916 GCF_900700375.1 Denticeps clupeoides
GCAAACCTCCCTGCCTTGTAGCTCTCTCAAACCATGGCAGAGGGAACAAACTCTGTACCCTTCACCACCACCGCCATCTCACTGTCACGTGTTAGTCCGCATGGTTTTTCTATCCACTCAAAAGAGCTTTTACAACGCCAGGGCTACCTTGGCTTGTGGATTCCAGCAAGTGTCCGAGGCTATTTGACGGAATTCATCCTTATTGCAATGCACCATGCTTGTCCTTGGCAACACTGCCACCTTCTGGCATGAGCGTGACCTAGCATGCGTGTGCCAGAATGTATGTTCGGCTGCGTCCTCGATGACTTCTAATGTCTTGGTAATGCATTGTGCTTTGCAAAAGCTGGAAGACAGTCTACAGCAAGCAGGGCTCCTGTGCAGTCACCCAGCACTGACCAGTGATGGCAGTGCAGTCGTCCACGATCACGAGCTTGCTGTGCACATAGATGAGCTCGGTGACCAGCCGGCCGTCCAGGTCAGCATGCGTGCGCAGTTTATCCAGCAGTCTGACACTCAACACACACACAGCAGGGCACATCTGAATTAAAACACAGCGTCCTGCATGCATCCGTCTCGTGTACTTCAGTAACAGCGGTGGCACAACGTTGGTCCCCCTCCGTTCGTCGTGTGAAGCCGGCCTCCGGAGCTTTCCGGCTCAGGGAGTACGTACAACGGCGCCGGGATAATGGATCTGTAGGGGGAACAATGGGTCAGATGAATGGGCCGGCGGTGGGACGTCTACTTACTCACAGGTTTCAGCCTCTCCATGATGGAGCGCCCGCCCCGACACATGGTCCTGTGGGAACAGTGTGGGATCATTGCTCTGGCAGTGCCTCCCAGTGTTTTGCCAATCATACGTCTTAACCCCCCCCCCTCCATCCTTCCTCTCCGACCCTGTCCCTCTGTCTCAGCCGCCCGGCGTCACTTGTTCGCGTCTGTTCTCTCCTTTTCGCTGGGCACGTGCAGGACCTGTTGTCTCTGTCGCCACCGTTGTAATTTGCCTGTCTCGGGTGTCCAGTCCTCATGGTCGGCGGGAGGGGGGGTTTAATTGAGGCAATTTGGTAATTACAGAAGAACACGCGCCAATGCTGATTACCTGTAATTAAAGTACATGATTGCTTTGAAGGCATGGCCCCCTCCTGAGGAGATGTCTCCCTCAAAGCCCGGCAGCAGCCCTGAACCCCCTCTTCTCCCTGCGGCTCATATGAACACGGTACTCAGCACTGCCTACCTGACCTGTAAAATCTCTCGGTCAGGGCGTCGCCGATGCTGCTGTGGATCGTCCTGTCTGCGCTAACTGATGAAAATCCGGTTCTGTTCAGAGAAAATGTCTGGCACAAGCTTGGCTGGACCGTTTATTAGGCACGCCTCCACCATAGAGAGGTTTGGAGCGCATGAAGCCCATCTCCTGGCGTACCCACTGCTTCCAGATTCTGACCAAAGACAATTCACATCACAGCGGGGACCCTGATGTGCTGGTGGGAAGGTGGTGTAGTGGTTGCAGCGTGGTTGGGACTCTTTTACCTACTGCAGGGTAGAACAGCCTGTTTCAAAAGAACGGGCTGTACATGGATTCACATGGCACTACAGTAGACACAGTGTGTGAGGAATAAATATGACTTATTGCTCCAAAGAGAGTCTTTTTTTCCCCTCAAAATATGTCTGTTCTGTTACGTTAACAAAATCCATGGATGGCGCCAAATATGAAGTGATAGGGAGGCAGTGGGGAGGCTCGTCTTACAATTATATCAATTACAAGTCATCTTATATTGAGATTAAAGTATAAAGTGTAAAGTATAACCCCTGAAGGGCTTACTGTCATCTACCTGTAACTTTCAGAGGAAGAACTATCTAGTCGCCCAGTCCCAGTGTGTAAATATTTCTGGAGCCCATGACGAAGACAGCTCAGACGCAGAACACATCAGGGGTGAGTTTAAGGCAAGGTCACGTGTCTTCCCGTCCTCCTCTGGTCCTCTCCATTCCCTACGCTCCCGGGGCGATCAGACATATCACCTCGGTGTAAATGAAACGCTTGCTCTTCTGAATAGCCGAGACGTACGGCAGGTGGATGGAGTCCTCAGGCACCATGGTGCCAATAGGCCCGAGGTTCGAAGACAGGTGCAGCGTCCTCGACCTCTTACCTGTACGTTGGCATTGGTGCGTCTGGCCCTGGGTGACGCCGTCTTCTTGAGTGCAGAGAGGGATTTCGGCACCAAACACGGGTAGCATTTGGCACCAGACTGTTTTTTCACCAACTGCCACAAAATTGCAAAAGAAATAATGATTAGAGAATCATCCAAATCACACAGATGATAATTACCATACATTTAGATGACCCGGGTTTTTATAATTATTATTATTCTTTTTTTTAACAAAATGCACTTGTTTGGAATGAATGACGGATTAAAGTCATTGTCCCTCTGCGTCTGCTCGAACAGTGCCACTGATTGCAACAAATTGTGGGCAGCGAGGGCAAAGTTATTTCGAAAACGGCACTCTCAATCACCACAATGCCAACCGCGCCACGCCAGAGAGGCGGGTGATGCGGCAGACGTCTCACAAGCGGGGTACTGTTCGGCCAAGCCATCTATTGTCTTTATCTAGCGCTGCGGCCTGGTCACATATGGAAAGCATGAGCGTTTGTGGGAACGTTCCCTTCATGTTTTTGTACCAGAACATGTTGACAGTGGGTCAATCCCCCCCAAAAATCCATATTTCCATCCAGCCTACCTGATCGTGTATCTGTGAAAATATTTGCGTTCAGTCAGACCTGTGTTGGGATTGAAAATTAGATTACGCTCCTCTACAGCATTACTCTGTTGCAGTAAAAGCGGCCCGTGTGCAAATTAGCAGTCGGCAGCCAGAATTTACTGCAGGCTTTTATTTTTTTCAACACACGCTTGCCAGTGCAATAAAACTATTAAATAATTCTAGCAGCAGGCAGCCCAGGCAATTAACAACTGGCATTATGTGTTGATTAAAATCCATTAATTCCCGACGAAGAGCTGACCGGACTTCGGTCTTCTCACCTTCTGTTTGCCAGGCGTCCGAGTGAGATCTCAAACGACAGTGACCTTGATACGCCGGTGCTGGGGTCAATCTACTATAAAAAACCATTAAAGTATATTTAAAAAAAAAAAGCCGTGGGGCAAGGGGACAGCGGGGTGTTAGTTTGTGGGTGCAGAACATAAAACAGGACGGGGAGAAGATCTGGCCAGGTCACACATGATCATATTTACAAGGCTGCACTACTCCAAAAATCTTTAACTATACTGACTAACATAATATGATTTTTGTCACCATCATGCACAAGAGAAGTTATGCGCCCGTCCCTCGATTTTAATGATCTGCGCATGAAGGCCTAATGTATGGCCTAAAATCAGGCTTAAATCCAGCTTCATTCATTTTTAAAAGTAACGTCTCAAAATTTTAAACATTGTTTCTGAGCAGAGAGAAATCAGGAACAACGTTCATTTGGAGTATTTTTTTGGTTTTTAAAGTTCAACTAACACACCAAGACTTCTACTTCTAAAGGCCTAACAAAGACCTGCACAATTCGCGCCATTTTCTGTGTAGCGGGAACTCCTCGTGAAGTTATACTTGTATCGCCAGACGGCTTTAAATCTTTTATCCCGTTTTTCGGTGGTTCAGACTAGACATTTTGTCTGCTAAATGGCGGGCGAGCCGGGGTCCTCTGGTCCGGGGTGGACCCCTAATCACGGCCATTCTTTTGGCTTTTGTTTCCCGCCCTCCGGTCGGCGCCCTGCCGCCTTGGCTTTAATTATTAGGCGGGACGGCGCGTTTGAGGTGAACCCGTTCAGTCTGAAAAGGCGTCTGATTGCTGTAAAAAGCCGTCCTGCACACCACACAATGGCAGGCTGCAGGGGGTGCTAGGCTCAAGCTAATGAACATCCGTCTACTGGTCTCAATTTAGAACAAATTCGTAATAGTATTTGTAATACATAATCAATGTATTTCCCAGACAGATAATGATGATGAGCTTGTGCATTATTATTTTTTTATCTTTATGCTGCCTTATGTGTTACACCCAAGAAACCCATAAATATGCATTCTGGAGAATTGGTCAAGGCCTATAGGAGACACCTGTTTAGCTCTAGAATATACCAGAATGCATGCCAGATGATTTAATAAGACATTTAAAAAAGGCTTTAATCCCCGTCACTGGCACCAGATCGATGCTTCCTTTGTGATGAAAATATTATAATGCATATATCTGTCAGACAGGCATCGCACGCTGGGCGTCTGTCTTGTCGTTCCTATGGGGGTGGGCAGACCTTGAGATGGCAAAACGGAGTTCTCCTCTCGAATTGCAAGGCAAGAACTGAGGACAACCCCCACTGGCTATAGAATGGAGGAGTTTGGGAACGACTCGGGGAACACAGAAAACTCCGCTTTTGTCTTTGGGCTCGTTTCCTTTTGTTTGCTGGGGATTGTTTCGTTTGATGAATGCGACTGAATGTGATCAAAGGCTGCACTTCTGTAGCTGGCATCTGTTTGTGATTTTCTTTTTTTTTCTCCCCCTTCCTGTTTGTTTGTTTGTTTGTTTGTATGCGTGTTTGTTTGCTATGCTCATGTGACCTAATGCCGGCAACTATTATATGAATCCGTGTCCTTCTGGGATCTGCTAGGTTATTCCATTGGCTTGTGCTGCGATGGACGTTTCGTGTGTACCATCAAATGGCTTGTTAAGCCTCACCCAGTCTTTGAGGGTGAAGTTGCAGTAGTCTTTTCCATTCCAGAACCTTCTTTGTCCATAGAGCTCGTCATTGCAGACGTGACTCCTCGGCGAACTGGTGTCTGAAAAAGAAAAAAAAAAGTCATGTTTGGGTAGCGAACTTCTTCTAAAATCACCAGTCAGATGAAGGAATGTAAAAGGGCATTTGATAGATGACAGGTAAAGAAACTCGCCCTCCGGGTCAGCGGGGGGCAGCGTGGGGCTCAGAGCTGAACTGCTGCTGCACTCTGCAATATAAGCACAACACAACATGAACTGGACCTCTTACTAGATGAGGAGTATTATAGACGGGTAACAGACTCAAAGGTCACAGGTTCGAATCTATCTATCTATCTATCTATCTATCTATCTATCTATCTATCTATCTATCTATCTATCTATCTATCTATCTATCTATCTATCTATCTATCTATCTATCTACATTTACATTTACATTTACATTTATGGCATTTGGCAGATGCCCTTATCCAGAGCGACTTACAACGTGCTTAAGTTACCATCGATGAAGAGATCAATTCCGGTTCACTAGGACCCCAACTATGAATACATCTATTTAATTCACTCTGTTGTAGATTCTGTACACAAAGTTCGACAACAAGAAAATTACAATTTAATCTAAATATTCTTTAAAGAGGAAGGTCTTGAGCTGTCGTTTGAAGGTGCTCAGTGACTGAGCTGTTCTGACCTCGAGGGGAAGTTCATTCCACCACCGAGGGGCCAAGACGGAGAAGAGTCTAGATGAGTGTCTTCCTTGTACCTTCAGAGATGAAGGTATCTATCTATCTATCTATCTATCTATCTATCTATCTATCTATCTATCTATCTATCTATCTATCTATCTATCTATCTATCTATCTTTTTAGTGTTGTTCATTGCCCTAAATTTCTTATTGCATTGACGTGTATAAGAGCTCCTCTCACATGACTCTGCGCCCTGAGCACAATGGCTGCTCTTCCTTAATGAAGATCTATGCAGGCCACGCAGCTCCTTCGCGGACAGAGCGGAACTGTCTCGGTTCACCTACTGGTTCTCTATCCGCATGTGCCCCACCCCGCCGTCCTTCATCCCGCTGCTCCTCCTCTTCCGCTTCCTCTATGGAGAGACATGCTGGCATCAGGAGGTGTGGATCCAGAGTGGATACTGTGCACCAATACTGTGCAGCGGTGGCCTAGTGGTTAAGGAAGCGGCCCTGTAATCGAATCCCGATCCGCCAAGGTGCCACTGAGCAAAGCACCGTCCCCTGTACCGCCTGTCATGGCTGCCCGCTGCTCACCAAGGGCGATGGTTAAAAGCAGAGGACACATTTCACTGTGTCACCGTGTGTTGTGCTGCAGTGGGTCACAATGACAATCACTTCACTTTACAAAGGGGATGAAAACAAAACCACGGTTCATCTAAGCAGCAAGAAATTTTTATTATATTTTTATGTCAAACTCTGATCAAATGTTGATTTACCTAAATACTTTTCTGCAGAATTTGGGTATAGTTCTATTATTCTCTGAGCTCTTCTAGAACATCTCTACATATCAGAACAGTTCTCCTCACCTTATTTTACACAATATATATATATAAAGCCATTTTAAAAAAGGACTCACTGCTGGTGTGTGAGATGCCGCCAGCCACCAGCCACTCAGACAGTAATGCAGTACTGACAGTAGATTATGTTTCATGGCCAGAGGAGCAGATTCTGTGACACAAATGTCAGGGAGTGCAGATGTGAATTACGATAAGCGCTGCCACCAGGCGCCACCGCTGGCTTTGTGCTTTCAGAAAACCGCGGCCTGACGTGGCAGAGCTAATGGCTCATAGAGTATCGCCGTGGCCCTCCACTTGACAAATGGCAAATGTCACAGCAGTATTCTCCTGGTAGGCATAATTTTATTAAGTGCAAATATCACTGTGCTCCTTAGGAGCGGTTTCAAAGGTTATACCAACAGCTGTAACAGTTTCATGTATATTAGCAAAGATTTTACAGCCGAGGAGCGCCGAGCTTGATAGATACAGCCACTCAAGCATGGTGAGGGGAGCCTTAAGTAAATGCAATAAGGGCCTTCATTGAAGGGATGAAATCATGTTTATTTAAAAGCGCGGGGGCCATATTTAATGGCAGGCAGGTAGGCAGCCGCCTCCGAGTGCTCGCGCCCGGGCTAAATCATTTCCCATTTAGCGGCTCCAGTAATTTGTTGACTCACTCATCCGTGCATGGCCCCTTTATGTTTAATGCAGCTCTCGAGGGGCCGAGGGACCCCGGAGAGGCAGCGCAGCACAGAGAGGACGGGCGGGGCGGCGGCCCCACAAGCAAGCCCCAGATGCTCCGTAATTGCGATTTTACACTTTTAAACAAATATAATAATAATAAAGTGCCCGGACCTACAACGAAATGATCAGCATTTCCCTTTATGAGAACGTTTCTGTAAACTAACTATTAATCAATAGAAATATACACCCAGGAAAGGTTTTGTAGTTCTAATTCTAATTATATTTCTTTAATTTGTTTTTATGCATTGCTGGGTGATGGCATTAGGAGACTTGACTAAAATAAAAGTGAATATTACTAATGCACCGGATGTTTTTTTACACTTACAGTGCAATTTCTATTTTTACATTTTAACTTTTCACCGTGAATAGCGCAGGAGAGCAGTTTTGAAGCAGCGTGTTGGGGAGGACAGCTCAGTAACCGGCAGCTGTCAGGTGCATGTGGCGCGTGCTCTCGCCTCAGCTCTCTGACACATATCAGAAACACCCAGCTGGCAGCAACATGGCACCGACACTGACGGGGTCACGTCACTGTTGACAAACATTGCGGCCCCACCGCGGCCCGCTGCTCTCCGTGGGTTACGTCTACGCCGAGTGCAGCCCAGCCGGCTTCAATCACGGCTCAGTGGAGCGGCGCGGACTCGCCGCTACCGATGCCTCCCACCTCAACCTGACGACACTTCGGAGGAACCTACTGCCGAATGCTGCAGCATGACAGCGCCCGTGCATGCGGCGTGTTGCTCACTATACTGAATCTACACTGGACTGAGCTTCACTATACTGTACTAAACTCTACAGTCATGGCCAAAGTTTTTCGAATGACACAAATACTGATTTCAAAGTTTGCTGCTTCAGTGTTTTTATATCTTTTTGCCAGTTGTTTCAGTGGTACTGAAACACGATTGCAAGCATTTACAAGCTTTAAAGGCTTTTATTGATAATTGCATCAGGTTTATGCAAAGAGACAATATTTTCAGTGTTGCCCTGTTGACCTCTGCAATTCACCCAGGCATGCTGTCAATCAACTTCTAGGCCAAATCCTGACTTATGGCGACCCATTCCTTCATAATCGGTGCGACCCATTCCTTCATAATCGAGTTTGTCCGAATTTGTGGGTTCTTGTTTGTCCACCCCGATCTTGAGGATTGATCGCAAGTTCTCGATTGGATTAAGGCCTGGGGAGTTTCCTGGCCATGGACCCAAAATTTCAACGTTTTGTTTTTTTGGAGAAGTGGCTTCTTTGCTGTCCTTCTCGACACCAGGCCATCCTCCAAAAGTCTTCACCTCACTGTGCGTACAGATGCACTCACACCTGCCTGCTGCCATTCCTGAGCAAGCTCTGCACTGGTGGAACCCTGATCTTGCAGCTGAATCATCTTTATGAACTGGTCCTGTTGCTTGCTGGACTTTCTTGGGCACCCTGAAAACTTCTTCACAACACTTGAACTTCTCTCCTTGAAGTTTTTGATGATCTGATAAATGGTTGATTTAGGTTCAATATTAGTAGCAGCAATATCCTCGCCTGTGAAGGCATTTTTATGCAACACAATGACGTCTGTGCGTGTTTCCTTTCAGGTATCCATGGTTAACAGAGGAAGAACAATGATTTCAAGTATCACCCTCCTTTTAAAGCATCCAGTCTGCAATTCTAACTCAATCAGCATGACAGAATGATCTCCAGCCGAGTGTCCTCAACACTCTCACTTGTGTTAACGAGAGGACCACTGAAATGATCTCAGCAGGTCCTTTTGTAGAAGGGCTGGAATGCAGTGGAAATGTTTTTTAGGGGGGATTAAGTTCTTTTTCATGGCAAAAAGTTGCTTTGCAATGCATTTGATCACTCTTCATAACATTGTGGAGTATATGCAAATTGCCATAATAAAAACGGAAGCAGCACATTTTGTGAAAACCAGTATTTGTGTCATTCTCAAAACATTCGGCCACGATTGTACTATACAACGCTATGTAATCCAAAATTAAATTCAGTTTTGAAAACAATTGTTCTCATTTGATTTAAAACTTTACTTGTTATATCCTTGTCCGTTATATACTTGTCTGTCAGTGAAGTATATCAACTTGTGGATTGTTATGAACATCTTACAAAGGAAGAAATAAGTAGATGCAACTACTTGAAAAAATTGCAGAAATTCTTGCTATATCCACATACAGTTATAAATAAATAAAAAATCAAAATAAAAATCCGACCATACATATAAATATCCTTGATTTTATTGAGCAGTAACTCTCACTTATATGGTCATACCCGCTGTATT
This sequence comes from Denticeps clupeoides, assembly GCF_900700375.1. Classification (NCBI taxonomy): domain Eukaryota; kingdom Metazoa; phylum Chordata; class Actinopteri; order Clupeiformes; family Denticipitidae; genus Denticeps; species Denticeps clupeoides. Next base: position 7,642,702 of record NC_041715.1, read on the forward strand.
AGAGATTGAAGGATATTTCTCAAAGTCTAATGTCAATTTTAGTACGTTTATGCGATGCGCATTATTTCATATAAAAATATGAAGATTAAGTAAACGTCGGTGAATTGTGTACTTTGATGTACTGTGCCGTTTAATGTACTGTGCCGTCAGTGCGAGCCTTAGGGTGGTAAAGGAAAGTAACAGTGCCAGGCTGGGCTGGGGGCTCCTCCTCAAGCTCCCCACATCCGTCAGCCTGTGATGAGTGTCGTCCCAGCGCCCGTAGGCCAGGTCAATCCCTGTCAAGAAGGCCAGCAACTGGTCCACCACCACCATCTTCTCATGGTGGGCCCAGAGCAGGGCTGTGGAGGTGAACAGGGTGCCGGATGACCTGTCCATTGGGATGAAGGCACAAAGTCTCCTCCTTTGCTCTCCAGAAACTAACATCCTGGAGGCTTCATTTCTGGGGCCAGTGTTTGCTGCTCATCTGAATGACATCTAATTATGAGCCAGTCATTTGAAGTGACTGCATCTTAGTTTTAAATTATGTGTGCACTTTTTTTCCACAATTAGGGGAAACTAGTGAAGTTGAAGTTCTTGTGAAGTTGCTGGGCTGTCACGGAATGGATTTTTTTTAAAGAGGGACACACCCCAAAATGCCTTAAATAGCAGGCTGCGCTGAAAGTGAGAAACAGCTGCGCCTCTGCAAGCGTCCAGGAGCCTTCCAGAGCGCGGCGCCTGTGGCGGCTGCTGGTTCTCCAGCAGGGCCCAGGAATACCTCCACCCAGCTGCTGCTGTGCCCAGCTCCTCAGGGTGAGGGTCCCCAGCCACTTCCCAGGATCACGGTGCTGCTCCATCTCAGACGGCACTCAGTTAAGATAATGTGACGGCCTGTCAGTCAGCTTGAGGCCCATGGTGCCTTGGTGATGGTTGCTGTGGCACTGAGCTCATGGAGATGCTCCACGAGAGCTGTGCACATTTGTTGCCTCTGGGTCTTCTCCTGACAGAGAACAACCTGACCATCGACAGACATGATCTGTGGGGGTCCAAACCCTGTCCCCCTTCAACACATCAGGAGGGTTGTCAGAGAACCCCAAAACATGATCTAAATACTCCAGCGCAGTGGTGTGTTTTGATGGGGCTGCAAGTCACAAGCCCACAGTGAGGCAGAATTGATATGAGGGGACAGGGCCTCGCCGTCATGCTGTCAGTAGGAAAGTGAGCTCTGTGTTTGGGAATGTTTGACATATGCCTCACCCTGATGTTGGGGTGACCCCCGTCAGGATACTCATAGTGTATTTACTGTTCAGGCCATGGACCATCTCCACCTCTTCATACAGCAAGGCGCACATGTTCACTCCATGTTCTTAAAAGAGATCAACCAGCAAGTAAGGTTACAGACCCGTAATCGGATCCGTATATGCACACTGCTCCTCTCATGGCTGTCCACCGCTCGAGGGCAGTGGTGGCCTAGCTCTTAAGGAAGTGGCCCCATAATCAGAAGGTTGCCGGTTCAAATCCCGATCCACCAAAGTGCCACTGAGGTGCCACTGAGCAAAGCACCGTCCCCACACACTGCTCCCCGGGCGCCTGGCTGTCCACTGCTCACCAAGGGTGATGGTTAAAAGCAGAGGACACATTTCACTGTGTGCACTGGCTGAGTTCTGAAGCTTTTCTGGTTGGTTCTGGTTATGAGGGGCTTAGTATGTCCTTTTAATTCTCTTATATCAGTTTTTTGTATATTTACATTCCACAGTTCCATGAAGACGAACGTGGTAGAGTAATAAATCCCCACTTGGGCAAAGCCGCTTCATTTTCTTCCAGGCAGGGAGCATCAGCCATATGCAGCAGGGTGTATGAATTTTGGGGTCCACTCACAGCTTTCCGTTTTAGGATGCAGTCCAATCTCCACATGGTCCCATCCACCACTGGCCTTTTTAGGAAAATTTCTGGACTCAGCCTGCAAGATATAAAGAAGCTCATCTGAAAAGCAGGTCAGGCGAGTCCCACACTTTACAATGAAATGCAGCTAGAATGTGCGCCTGGATGGTGTTTCTGAACACATTGTCTTATGGCTCTTGTGTAGCCCATAAAATGCACCATGCCCCATACCCCTGCTGCATCAAAGACAGCGAAATAAACGTTGGTAGCATGCGAGGATCTCTGCGAGGGAGGACTGATTGATGGTGGGTTTAATCTCTACCACCAGGCTGTGATGAATATCTCTTCCTTCGCACCTTCCAGGGCATCTGCGATGGCATCAAAGTACCCAGCTGCGTTAACAAACCTTCAAGAGTGTCAGAAAAAATCAAAAATGCTTTTAAAAAGAACACACACAAGTAGGTTAAACAGAGATACGTTAGCAGAAGAGTAACGTCTTTGTACGAAGATCTGAAACAGTGGCTTTCTGAAGTGTTCTTCAAAGCAGCAATATCTAGGATAATGTGGATTAGAATCTTCAGATATTGCCCGTGACGGACAATAATGACGGTGATGGAATCAGACGTCCTCACCATTGTGCCGCCGTGTTTTCTGTGATGGGGGCTCTCTCGCAAGGAATCCTGCCCGTGTCTGTGAGCGTCGACAGTGTCGCCCCGCTATCAAACCTGCCGATACATGGAGCACTTGGTGGTCAGCACCCTGAAACAGGTGGGACGAACAACGGTGTGAGAGGCGCTGGAAACGTGCTGAAGCGCGAACGTGCCCGCATAGGTCCTCGGCCGTGACCCCGTGCCTGACTCCAGTCTCTTGGGCGCCTATTTTGATGTGGAATCCCCTGACATCGAGAATCACTGTCCCCACTTGCCCGTCCTCTGGCCTCATGTAGAGAACAAAAGAGTCTTTTACCACCAGCCATCTGAAATGCGAAGCAGCCGTCATGTGAGAGAGGAGACATGAGAAAGGGAGATCTGTCCAGTCCCAGACAGCAGAGCCGAGGTCATAACCAAATAAGTAAACATTGGCAACAAAAGACACGCCGTGACCCAAGTGCCTAGCTAGGGCGTTTGTGAGGAGGAGAAATTCAATTGGGGGGCCGAAGCTGTGCTGTTTGCTTTTGTGAGCTGTGAGAATTTTGCAAGTGTAACATTAGCTGGTCGTAAAACAGAAATAAAAACATGGCCTTTCCACACAGGGAAATACACGTGAGCCGTGCTCCTCCATCCAGTTCAGACTCGTTCCCAATCTACAGACGTTGGTTCAAAGGTCTGAGAGAAGGGAAAAAATCATTATGCATTGGGTATTTATCGCTTATTCAGCAGGTGTGCAATACGGTAACGGGATGCGGGAAATGACATTAGTCACATTTAAAGACAACTACAGTAATATTTCCTACATTTCAATTAAACGTGATTGCAAAAATGGCCACGTTTCCCATTATTAATGGTCATAACCCTCTAGATAAGGGATTTTCACAGAGGAACCATGGAGTCTTTTTTATAAGATGTAAGATTTAAAGGCAGAAATGTGACTATTGTTAATAAATTTGGTTTAAACAGTAACTATTCTAAAACATTATTTATTTAACATACATTATTTAGATGGCAAATAGTTCTCCCTTCCATTCATTTTCCCCCTGGCTTTTTATTTTTATTTTTCACATATCTTTCACACGGTGTAATTACAGGCAAGTCATGAAGTCTCATTATAACTTTTGGACCACCGACACTAGACACTATTGGAGCCTCACCAGTATCAAACAGGGAAACAGGGTGTTTTCCCCAGACTTCTTTCAGACGAGGCTTTCTCTTTAAATAAACAGAAGCATGGTTTTAGTTTATCCCATGAAAGTGTATGATTTTGTAGGGTCTGTTCTCACATTCCCTTTGGTCACAGGTCCTTGATGAAGGACATCTGACTAACTTCCAGGAATTCAAGCTAAAAAGGGAAGTAGCAAAGCTTCATTGTCGCCACCTCATCTAAAGTCAGCTGGTGGCAAAATTCATTTTCATATGCTGAATACACTTTTCTTTTTCCGAATATGGATATTAACATTTTAACTGGTAATTACCCCTGAGTGCTGAATCCAAGAAAAATCCTTTTGATGTGAAACTGTGGTTTTGTCTTTTTCACTTTTTCAATAATTTCTTTATTTTTCGAATTAGGTTAGGCTGATTGTTCCTTGATCCAGGTAATTAGTCCTGCAAATGAGCCCAGAAATAATGGCCCAGTGAAGGCTTCTTCAGTTTTTAATGAGAAGCAGCTCAGCAGGATCAGGGTTTTCTGGAACCTTCTCTCCGGCCCGTCACTCTCACTGAATAGCAGCCCTGCTATCAGTTAAAAAAAAAACCACTACTTTTCCCTAGACATTCAAACTATCTGAAAAGCATTTTCTGCTTACTGTTGGCGGAAAAGTGAAAGTGAAGTGATTGCGAAACACTGCAGCATAGCACACGGTGGCACAATGAAATGTGTCCTCTGCCTTTAACCCATCACTATTGGTGAGCAGGCGCCCGGGGAGCAGTGTGTGGGGATGGTACTTTGCTCAGTGGCACCTCAGTGGTACCTTGGTGGATGGGGATTCGAACTAGCAACAGGAATAAATTGTAGGATTTTTAAATCATTTATTTATATATATGTTGCAGAAAATAAGTATTTGGCACATACAAACAGGCAAGAATTCTGGCCCTCACAGACCTGTTACGTCTATCCTTGTTACCTGTGTTAATGGTGCCTGTTTGCCATCAGACTCAAACTTCCAACATGACCAAGACCAGAGAGCTGTCTAAGGACACCAGGGACAAGATTGTACACCCCCACAGGACTGGGACAAGCCAATCTACAATCAGTGAGAGCCCTGAAGATGAAATGTGGCTGCATGACAATGATCCTGAACTCACCACTCAGGAAACAAAGGAGTGGCTAGGTAAAAAGGGGCGTGTCCTAGCCAATCTCCAGACCTCAATCCAACAGAGAATCTGTGTCCAGCAACAGCCCAAAACAGCACAGCTCTTGATAAGATCTGCATGGAAGAATGGGCCAAAATACCAGCTGACCTGGTCATTGCCAACCATTACATAGTATTGAGGTGAACTCAATACTATGCTACTAACCAAATACTTATTTTCTGCACCCAACAGAATTCTTTAAAAACCATATAATGTGATTTCCTGGAAATTCTGTCTCTCACAGTTGAATTGTACCTATAATGAAAATTACTGACCTCTCTCATCTTTTTAAGTGCGACAACTTGCACAATCAGTGGCTGCCAAATTCTTTATGCCCCACTGTATATATATATATATATATATATATAAACACAACCACATAAATAAATCTGTATGTAATTTAGGATAAGACTAAATTCTAAACATTTAATTGTTTCACATTCTATCTTATGTGATGTATAATAAAGTTCTATAACTTTTATAACTGATCAGCTGTTCCTCTTTGACCAGGGCATCGTGTCTTCGTGGCAAAGTTGGGATGTGTTCTCCGCAAAATCGCTTGTGACCTTTGGATGGCCTCCTCTTCACAGAGACATCCACAAAGAGAAACCAAGTCTGAAAAAGCCAGCAGATGTCACAACGTGCCCGTCCTACTCTCTCTGATTTGATTTAGTCGGCACCAAACACTGCTACCAGAATGTTTTGAAGACTGTTTTTTTTTTTTTTTTTTTTGCTGTGCTGGTGCTAAAGATGACGTGACTGTGACAAACTGAGCACACCCAGGCGAAACATGGAAACACACAGCAATACAAAATGAAATGGGTCAGAAAATTATAACACAGCACAGCTGAGGCTGTGTATGTGTGCATGCGTGTGTGTATGTGTGCTTACATTCAACTCAGCGGGGGATCCTCAGCAGAGCCCTGAACTTCAGCAGCTCTTGATGAACGGCCTGGAAGTGCTTGAAGCGGCATTTGATTTTTCCAGGTGAAGTCCCTGTGGCTCAGCTCCGTTGTGAAAAGGTTGGGATTGAGGACCTTGAAGATGACCATCTTGCAATTAGTCAGCATGGCATCCGAGTCCAATACACGTGAATCTCTGTCTCATTCTTAACCCTGGTGCATGTGAAGCGCTCCACATCCATCATTCGCACCAGGAGTGGTGCGTCTTTCTGATACACTGAATGGGTGAAAACTGTATATTGCTTGAAAAGGAATGTCTCTGGAATCTGAAAGCAAATATGACAGGACCAGGTTTAGGAACCACGTCCAGCAGCAACTAGAACAGTAGAACGCGCAGGAAAATGGCCTTTTAATCGTTCCGGAGCGGCGAGAGAGGATGCTTCTCTGTTGCTGGGGAGATTTGAGTGACTATGTGACCCCTGAAATGCTGCAATAATGGTCTGGAGGGGCTAGATTTAGGGGGCCAGCAGGATAGCAATTCAAGAGGCAGCTGCAGAGCCCGACCGTTTGTGTCCCTGGATTTCCCCTGGGTGTGGGACCGCTTTCCTGCACCAGATAAGGACCCCGAGAGTCAGTGTCCCGGACCCCCTTGGACCGGCACCGGCTAGGATCTTAAATGCTGTAGTGAATATGTAAGAGGGTTGCTGCGGAGCCGTATTAAAAATGGATCATCAACCTGCCCCCCGTCGGCGAGCACAATTTAAAAGTAATTAAACGGGCCAACAGAAAAGCTTCATGAAAAGCATTCCGCTCAGTTTATGTTTTATTATTTTAGGTTTAGAAAGAGGGGTGGGGATTAGCCGTTCATCTTCAGTCCAAGATTTGCACCCTGCAAAAGCATTAAAAGCATTTTAAAATGTGTACGTTATTGCCCATCACATTTGTCACTACGATAGCACCGGTCCACGTCCTCGTTGTCATCCTGCAGCTCATACTGGTCCAGACCGCTGGAGAACTGGCTCCAGCCGGACTCCAGTCTTTCCAGGGCGCGCCCTCTCTGCCGGGTCCTCGGATTCAGCGTCCTGCTGTAACCATCTGCACCGGCAACACAAACAGGCCGGCTGAGCGAGGCAAGATAGAAGCCACGCGATGCTGGTTCTCTTCCAGCCATTATTCTGTCATTTCAAGTGTGAGAAAATGTACTGTCCCTGGGACTTTTAAAGTCAAATTAACAACGAATGTGTAAAAAAGTTAAAAAGTTGCTCATTCTGACATCACATTTTTTCAGTGCAGACATTGCCACTTATTTTTTTCATTTTAAGGATATATCCACTTTAAATGACAGACATTTAGAATTCATCTCATTTAGTTTTATTCAAAATAAATTGATGCCTTTGTTTGTACTTCAGGTCCAACAATGCAGATGTATGGTTTTCCTGACTAATTGCCATCGCATGCAAAATGCATGAAGTATGGATTTCATATCTGCTGCGCTGTGTTAGCGTAACGCCGTCGGTTTGTTATTTGCCTGACTTGCAGCGAAGGGGGAGACTGTTAATGAGGAGATCTGCTGCTGCCGGTGGCCCAAATGCAAAGCGACAGACCGCTCATCGGAAAGCGTTGAGACGTAATGTCTGCTGATCACGCAACAGAATGACAGAAATTGACTTTGCTCAGTTTGACGGTTTGACATCAAATGACAAAAGGAGCGTGGAGTGTGGGTCAAAAGGCATGAGAACAAGAACCACAAAAAAAAAATCACGCACTTTTTCTGGGGTAAATAGATCCTACGTGACATTTCGCAGACTTGTATAGTGTGGTAGTTGCGTAGTAACACACTCACCTGTGAAGACCACATTGTGTCCCTGAAAAAGACATGTAACTATGAGTGGTAATAAATGATTATCAGTCGCTCTGGATAATGGTGTCTGATAAATGGCATAAATGCAAATCCATTGAATGTTGAATAATAAAATACTTATAAAAGTCTTAGTACTATGGCTCAGTGAGGTTAAGTGAATTTAAAAGGCACTTCCAAATGCACATCATGTCATAGATTATATCTTTCAAATATTATGCTTAATGCTGGGACTGAGCCGATGAAAATGACGTACTGATTGCAGTGGAACAGATTGTTGAGAAGTCTGTGCAATAGGGGTTTTGCTCCATTTCACCCGCCATTGCTACATGAAGATTGAGGATCTCTGTAATGGCTCCTGAAAGGAGTGCAATTTTACGGAGAGGCATCATCCTCCGACTCGATCTTCAGTTGTATTTTTGGCTTTAAAAAGATCTTGGATATCAGATAATGGAACTGAATGATAATAATGATAATAATGTCCTTCTTAAATCAAGGTGATTGAAGTCTCAGTACAAGTTCCAAAACAATTTTAAGGTGCTTGTACATCCTTTTGGAAAAATAGCCATGAGATTCAGGGTAAACTTACTACAGTATATAAAAGCCACCATGTCTGCTGGCACATCAGTTTTACATTCATTAGTTAATCATGAGAAAGACTGAGGCCTGAAAGATTCTGGGATTGCTGCAAGCAAAAGAAATTCTCATTTGCACTGCTCATTAATTTCTCTTGAAAAAAAAGGTCTTTGTCCAGAAAATATAAGGGACAGTATGTTTAATTTTGTGAACATACTAATAAAATTGCCCATTAATTATTTAAAGCTTCCCACTCATTTTAATGCTAACACTGTACATTATTGTACTTTTAAATTCTTACTTTTCCATTGACAATCATGAATATAATATGCTCTAAAATTAAATTTATTATGTAAAAATATATATTTTTAAATTGCATTCCTAAGGTAGTAATAACATCACAAATGCATGATTTATATAGTTATTATTTTATTATATAGTTTTGCTAAATATATATTGAAACTGATGGGCATGCACAATGCACACACACACACACACACACAAAATTAAAGAAATAAAATGCAGAATGTCCCTTAACAAAGAGCATAACATCAGCATGTATGATAACTCCTTGCCTTGTACAACATGATTTCTTTTAAAATGAAGGTTATTTTATGAGCACAGTAGCGGCACACACAATTTTCATATTATCTGAGGAATAATTAGTTAGGTCACACGTCTCCACCGCAAAACATCTAGACCGAGCCAAACAATTCATTAACAAAGCAGCAGAGCTCATCAGTGCAAATCAAAAATCACCATCATCCCGCGTTACATATTACATCAAATCCACACGGCGGCAGCCCAGACGGTGGGGGCGTGAAACTTGGAACAGCAGGAAGGGTGACAGGAGAAAAAAGCGAGACTTTACCTTGCCTGTGACTGCGATACAGTGACACCAAGCAAGGCGACCTCAGACACCCCTTCTTCAGAAGCAAAACGTCAGTGTGCTGCCTTAGTGTCTATAGCAACAAAAAGACAGAATCCCAGGCTTTTAAAAGTTGTGTGTTTCCTGATCTGTACCTACACCTATTCACGTCCAATTTACAATGCACGGTTGAAATGAAAGGACCAAGAGACAAGGCCGTGATTCATACAGTTGTGCCCTGTCAGACGGTTGAGCGTCTGTTCGTGCTCGAGCGCTTGTACCAGGAAAGCGAGGGTGATCCCAGCTCTGATTAGATTCCCTGTTCACAAGCTGAATGTTGAGGCTGGTAGACGAAAGGAATGAATGGGGGGGGGTGGACGATTCAGAAGGGGAAAAAACCATCGACAGAAGGCTTACACCATATCGCCAGGCCGAGAGGTCTGATTGCAGCCCTGCAATGTGCAGGAAGCATTTATTCAAAAAAAGGTCAACTTGCTTTTAATTACTTGTCAGATGTATTAGTAGTAACTTATTATAAGCCAAAGATCTATATCTGAAACAGTTTAATATTTCCTGTAACATCATCATATGTCCACGTCGTCCTGTGGAATTCCGAGCGTCACGTGACCGCCGCTCTGTGACGTAAGCGGAAGCGCCGCGCTCTGTCAGTGAGGAGAGGAGCAGCTCGACCGCGACGCGTTCCTTTTCTGTGTCGCCGTCGCCGCGCGTCCGTCCTTCACTCCAGCGCCACAAGCGCGTGCACGATACACACATATGTATTTGATGTACAATTTCTCACACATGCTTTTTAACCGGCTACTCTTGTCTGCGTTCGAGATCCAGGTGAAGGATGCTAGGTGACGTTAGCGCGCCACCTTAATTTCGACTTTTTTTTGTCTCTCCTCCGACCTGACTTGACCAGAGCAGCCCGGTGCCAAGTTCGTATTTTTTAAATTAGGACAGGCCCAGGGCGCCAGTTCAACTGTGGCACAGCACAGCGTGTTTTATTTTAAAATGTCGAGAAGGTATGCTGTGTGAAATCCATACTGTACGTTTCCTGGGTGTATTCCGTGTGTGTGTATTCGTTCGTTCTCAGTTCTTGGTATGTGCTTTGACGTACTCAGCCTCCTACCTACTGTGATGTAAATTAAGCCATTATGTCCACAGAAAGTAAGAGGGGATGCATGATGCACAATGGTTCTGTCTGAGGCGAACTGGGATCACCACGTTCCCCTGCCAAAGCTTGGCGCGGCCCATTCCCGGATTCTCGTGGGCCTCCTCGCCCTGGTCTGTTTCATAAACAGCTACGATGGCGAGTTTGTCTTTGACGATTCGGAGGCTATCGTTAATAACAAGGTACGCCGTCTTCTGTTGTTTCCATCTACAAATATTCACACATTGCATGCATGATCTGAAAAAGAATAAAAAAACATCGACACAGCGTGTTCTGTGTGTTGTGGGTTAGGCTCTGGGACTCTGCTCCCGGGGGCAAACTTCATTGCACCTATATACATGACAATAAAGATGACAATCAGCAAACACCTCACAAGATGCTCAAGCTGTATGCATGTCCCATTCTGACCCCTTTCAGGATTTGCACCCTTCGTCGCCTTTAAATAACATTTGGACGAATGACTTCTGGGGAAGTAACTTGAGCAGCAACTCCAGCCACAAGTCCTACCGGCCACTCACGGTGCTCACATTTAGGTAGGAGTGGAGACTGACGTTGGCCTGATGGCATTTCCATTATATTTCTCACTGTTGGGCTGCTGCTGCTGAATGACCTTGCATACATTAGAGATAATGGTTGAAATTGCAATTTGTTTTCTCAGTGGGAATTCAGTGGCAAATGCCTCTGCGTCTTTCTCAGAGGACCACTCAGAAATTGCTGTTATAAGAACATTATATGGATTTAAATGGTCGCTTTAAATTACTTTGCAGCCTAGGTGCTTGTGCATAATGAAGTATTTGCTGTTCTGCATTAGTAATTAGTTTTCTGTTCCTATGACTTATTGAGTGGTGTGAGTTTAAGCCGCCATTATTGGGATGTAATTGCCATTGCACGCCTGTGTGCAGAGATTTCAACAGTGAAAGTGAAGCACAGCACACGGTGCACACCGTGAAATGTGTCCTCTACATTTAACCACCACCCTTGGTGAGCAGTGGGGACCCGGGGAGCAGCGCGTGGGGACGGTGCTTTGCTCAGTGGCACCTTTGGCGGTTCGGGAATCGAACCGGCAACCTTCAGATTACGGTTCCCTTTCCTTACCCACTAGGCCACCACTGCCCCCATCCACTGCTCTGCTGATTGCCAGAGGTGATAGTTTATAGAAGTGCCATTTTTGTCATCCGTTTGCCAATATTTTTGATTTTCAGTGTGAAGTTTATCATGCTAGATATGAGCTACAGCAAATGAGAGCGGCCTTTGTAAAAGAAAGTGAGGAGAGAAACAAAAATGGAAAGGGGCGGGACGTCATTTGTGATTTTTGTGACACAATTTTATTTTGCACCATTTTTCACCTACGAATGGTCAGCTGGACCTCCAAATCAACATTGATTGCACGAACCAAGATGGCGCGATCACGCCATGCCAGTCCGCTTTGCTGCAGGTTCAACATGCTTGTGGTGCTTGCAGGATGAACTACCTCCTGGCCGGTGGCTTGCACCCTGTTGGCTTCCATGTGCTGAACATCGCGCTCCACTGTGTGATTTCTGCGTTAATGATTGACGTCTTTGCAATATTGATCGGCGGCCTGACCTACGACAGCAAAGGCAGGAGGCTCAACCAGGTTCCCAGGTCCTCCCTCCTGGCGGCGCTTCTCTTCGCCGTCCACCCGGTTCACACGGAAAGCGTAAGTAGAGGGGGCCTGTGACTCAGCAGGCCGCCCCACCCAGCCACGGTAAACAACGTCTCCCCCTTTCCTGAGGAAGAACAGTGCAGGACATCAGAGCGCTCCGGCGCAGCCTATCAAACATACATTAAAGGCGCGAGAAGAATAAAGCCGGGCTCGGTTGGCGAGCGTTGCAAAGGTGTGCGGCGAGGCGAGGCCCCCGATAATGGCTCAGCTAGGAGTTGCCGGAACACACGCTCGCCGGTCTTTTAATCAGGCGGAGAGAGAGGGGCATTGCACGACCGGGGGGGGGTGGGGTGGGTGGGCGTATCTCGCCGAGAGACCACTGACTTCGGAATACTGTATGTATCAAAGGAGACGGCTCCGGGGCTCCAGCCGGGCCCGGGCGCCGGCGCGGTAATGAGAGCCTCCTGCGCAGGCGGATAATTTGCCGGTTCGCTCGCTGATGAAAGTCCAGGCCGCGTCGCGGTTAGCGGCCCAGAGCCCGGTGGCGGGGGCGCGTGGAGTCCCCAGGACGGGACCCGGGCCGGCGCAGGTGGTCCATCACACTCCCTCCGGCGGCGCGCCTCCGTCCCGAGCGGACGTGTCTAGCCGTTAAAAGTTTGGCCTGAATTCCCCGGTTGTTCCCTGACTCTCGCTGTCTTCTTCTTCCTCACAGGTGGCTGGCATTGTCGGCCGGGCGGACCTGCTGTGTGCTTTGTTCTTTCAGTTCTCTTTCCTCGCGTACTGCAGAGCCTTCAGAGGAGGTCTCACACTGTTATTTGTTTAGTACCATATATATATATACAGGGCACGTCCACGGTTTATCCGTAATGATGCTCGCTGCTTTTAATACGCCAAAAATAAAAGTCTGGACGTGTAAGGTGACGTAAGATGTTAAAGTTAAAGCAGCCGAAAAAGTTCTCCTTTGCCGTGTCGTTCCTCCATGATCGATTGTTTTTGTTGTTGTCTTCGCTTTCGTTTGAAGGTAATGACAAGACGTTCTCTGTCTCGTGGGTAGCTGCGAGCTTTTTGCTCTGTGCAGCTGCCATGCTGTGTAAGGAACAGGGCATCACGGTTCTGGTAGGTAAAAATTGCGATGCACACTAGACGCCCAACTGCCTGCTTTTCATCATTAGACCAGTGACCTGTGTTCATGCTTAATGTCATGCTTATGAATAAATCCAAAAATAGATCGTCATTTTAGCGGCTGCCTTTAATGTCAGATATCACATATCCCGAGGGAAGCCAACAATAATGGCATACAACCAAAATCTTTTTGTAGGATTATATTCTTCAAAGCCCACGTACATTTCTGCGATATCATTATACTTTAATGCCATATCTTATCTACCGTCTTCTGAACAGCTGTACATACAGTATACTGTGCGGCTCAGAGTCCGTTCAAAGACCTCTCATATTCCCGACGTTCGGTTTTCTTTCCCCTTCTATCCTGTCAGGGGGTGAATGCCGCATTTGATATTCTCTTGATCTGCAATGTTAATATCGGTGAGCTGACCCAAAGGCTTCTCCTAAAGGGGAAACCAGTTGATGTAAGTACATCAATGTGCTTTTCATGCTTTGTACAATAATGAATCAACAGCTGCGTTTACATCATTATATTATTAGAAATTTAAGTGCATTTTTTTTTTAACTAGATGAATGCATTGGTCAGGTCCAGACTGGTTACACGTCTGACTCTTCTATTGTTTGGAGGAGGGGTTCTTTTATATGCACGGTGGAGGATCATGGGTACTGGACCCCCTGCATTCACTGAAGTGGATAACCCAGCATCCTTTGCTGAAAACGTGTTCTTGAGGGTGAGCATTTCTGTTTTTTTTTTTAATTAGCTATTAATAATTAGCTATTAGAAGTAGTCGGCTCTTTTTTTTAATTAAATATTGTCCTATATATTTATGTGGTTGTAGAATGTTCTTGTGTATTTTTGTCCATAATGACTGTGCTGTATTTTACTTTTTTTTTTGTGGTGCCCCTTCATCTCACGCTTGTTCTCTTCTTCTGAACCCCTCCTGTGTCCTTTGATTGGCAGATTGTGAACTATAATTACTACTACTCCTTGAATGCATGGCTGCTCCTGTGTCCCTGGTGGCTGTGTTTTGATTGGTCAATGGGCTGTGTACCTCTCATTAAATCAGTCAGTGATTGGAGGATCATCTCGCTGCTGCTGCTGTGGAGCTGCTTGATCGGCTTGATAAGCCAAGCTCTGTGCACACAGGATGGCATTAAGAGAAGGTAGGGGAAGGGCCGCCACCTCTCCTCCTTTGCTGTATGGGTCGTTCCGTGTCAGACTGCTGAGGCCTGACTGCACTCTGAGGATCAGATGGTAGATAATGATGGGACTCCAGCATTGATTAGTCCTTTAACTATTACTGATTTGAAAAAGTCCAACAATCAGTTTGAGCTTCAATAGAATGAAAGAATGAGAGAAAATGTTTTATTTTAGAACAAGCAAACCAAAGATTCCTTCCTTTTAAAATGGAAAACAATCCACAAATGTAATGTGTCTTAGAAAAGATCAAAACTAGATTAAATCAGAGGTATTTACTGTTCCAGTCCATTAGATTTTCAAGATCTGATAATGTTTGTTTGGCATGATTGACAGGCTTAATAATTCAAAATTAAAATGAAGAATGCATAATAATCACATGTAACATGTAATAATGCAACAGAACCTTTACCACTCACTCTTTAGCCAATAAATCAGTAATTTTTTCTGTTTGCTTCACATGGAATCTATGACACTGTGGTGGTCCGTCAATCCATGTTTATTCAATTCAAGTCATATTATCATATGGAAAGAAAGAAAGTGAAGTGATTGTCATTGTGAAACACTACAGCACAGCACACGGTGACATGATGAAATGTGTCCTCTGCTTTTAACCATCACCCTTGGTGAGCAGTGGGCAGCCATGACAGGCGGTACAGGGGACGGTACTTTGCTCAGTGGCACCTTGGCGGATCGGGATTCGAACCCGCAACTTTCTGATTACGGGGCCGCTTCCTTAACCGCTAGGCCACCACTGCCCACTGTTGCATTGGAATATCAAGATATTGGTATATCTATATTCAAGATATTGGTATATATATATTCACTGTAACTGTTTATTTACCAAACTTTTAGTTTCAAACCTAATATGACTTTTTATAAAACACTAATTTGATACTACCATGTTAATTAGATGGTACAATTAAAGGACACTTTTTTTTTTTTTTTTTTTTGATTACTACACTCTCATCACTACATAGTCATAACTACACAGAATAAACCCTGCACTAACTTGGTTTGCAACCGCTTCATTACATGAAACGCGATGTCCGTTATTCATATTTGTAGTGATTTTTAATGGCTCTGCGCCTGTGAAATGCAGCTTTTATCACCCAGCACCACTCTGCTCTCAGGACTCTCTCATTCGGGCTGGTGCTGCTGGTGGTGCCCTTCCTCCCAGCCAGCAACCTGTTCTTCCGCGTGGGCTTTGTGATTGCCGAGAGGGTGCTGTATCTGTCCACCGCAGGGTACTGCCTCATCCTCTCCTATGCCGTGGGCTACTCCTGCTGCCTCTGGAGGAAGCACAAGGTAGTGAGGTCGAGCCGCCGTGTGGGACCTACCTTATCCTCTTCCCCCAGGCTGTCTCCACTCCTGCTTTAATTCATGCTTGTTTCCCCTTCATGGAGCACATCTTCTAGTGCATTCCTCCGTAGCCATGCACCACGTAGACTGTGTATCATTTATAAATGTGAGCCTTCAAGTAATACTTTGCTCCTGCATCTTTGGATTTAATTACAGCATAGAGTCATCTTGGGTTCACATCTGACATTATTAAAGAAACCAAATTAATTAAAGAACCCTAACCCCCAAACTAGTAGGACTTTCCTGACATTTACACAGTTGGCTGTTACAACATGGTTTTATACAAAGATCACATTAATTGTATACTATACTAGCAAGATTGGTCAAAAAACATTTCCATTTACAGCATTTATCTGACGCCCTTATCCAGAGTGCCTTACAAACAGTAGTTACAGGGACAGTCCCCCTTGAGACACTCAGGGTCTTCTGGTTCATTAGGCTACAACAATCTGTAAAAAACATATATATTTAAAAAATATATCCATGAGGTACGGATGTGTTTGTTAGATTAGTTGGCTGACCTGAACTGATTGCTGGCACGTGTATTTTCTGCTGTCCCGGTAGAAACTGCTGCAGGTGGCTATGATGGGACTCTTGTGTGTGAACATCGGCCGCAGTGCCCAAAGGAGCCAGCAGTGGCGCTCCGAGCAGAGCTTGTTCACCAGCGCCCTGTCAGTGTGCCCTCTCAATGCCAAGGTCAGATGCTGCCCTTTTTTGATTTTATCTTTAAAATCAGGGTGTAGATTGCACATTGGTATCGGCGTTTGCAAGAAATTTAAATTGAAGCGTCAAAGTGTTCGCTTCAGTCTGAAACTCTTGTCCTCATCTGATCTTCCGTAGGTTCATTACAATGTAGGCAAGAACCTCGCAGACAGGGGAAACCAGATGGCAGCGGTTCAGTACTACAGAGAAGCTGTGAGGTACAGCACATTGCAAGTTGTTGCGTGGGTGGAAAATGCAGCGGCTACCATGTATAAATGAGACGCTCTTTAGGTTAAATCAGAGCCGTGCCCTTCAGCTATGCCCAGTCATTAATCTATTATCATATGTAAGGAAAATATGGAAATATTTCTAGTATTTTTACATGTATTGAAGACTTTTTTTTTTTTTTTTTTTTTTACATTTGCATAACTGTCTAATACACTTTAGGCTTTTATGACATAATGTTTGGTAGTCTGTGAAATTGCACATGTGTGCAAATAAAAAAAAAAGTACAGTTACTGCCTACAAGCGATTTTTGATGTTTGAGTAGTATAAGCCACATTTTGGGCTGATTTTTGCTTGCATGTTCAGCATCAGGTGTTCATGTATTCATTTTCTACAGGCTGCATCCAAGGTATGTACATGCCATGAACAACCTGGGGAATATTTTGAAAGAAAAGAATGAACTTGTGGAGGCTGAGGAGCTGCTTACCGCTGCTGTTCACATACAGTGAGGCTTTCATTCCTTTTCCTCTCGTTTCTTCTCATTTCTGTTTCTTTTAATGTAAGATGTTTTCCTTGTGTTGCTGCATAGGCCTGATTTTGCTGCTGCCTGGATGAATCTGGGAATAGTGCAGAACAGCCTGAAGAAGTTTGCTGAAGCTGAACAAAGCTACTGGAACGCTATTAAGTACAGGAGGAAGTACCCTGACTGCTACTACAACCTCGGCCGGCTGGTATGGGTGGGAGCTTCGAAATTTACCTGAAAATTGGAGCAATTACAAATGTTTATTTCCTTTATGTGCATTGGAACAACACAAAAGAACAGTTAAGCCAAATCTGACATAATTTCTCTCTTACCAGACGCCCTTATCCAGAGCGACTTACAATCAGTAGTTACAGGAACAGTCCCCCCCTGGAGCAACTTAGGGTTAAGTGTCTTGCTCAGGGAAACAATGGTAGTGAGTGGGATTTGAACCTGGGTCTTCTGGTTCACAGGCAAGTGTGTTACCCACTAGGCTACTACTACCCTTCACCCATCAACAAGCTTGTTACTCTTCTTAACTGGAATTTCACTTCAGTACTCTCCAGCGCTTTGTCATAACTCTTGGAGTTATGTTTGAAGTCGTTGTCCTGCTGGAACACCCATGACCTCTGACGCAGACCCAGCTTTCTGACACTGGGCCCTACATTGCACCCCCAGATCTTTTGGTAGTCTTCAAGGCATCCAGTGCCATAGGCAGCAAGACATCCCCAAAACATCTTAGAACCTCCACCATGTATGACAGTAGGTACTGTGTTCTTTTCTTTGTAGGCCTCATTCCGTTTTCTGTAACCAGACGTTCACCCAGAAGGATTTTGGCAATCTCTGGTCTGGCTTTTTTAGGTTTGTGTCAGCAGTGGAGTCCTCCTGGCTGTCCTGCCATTGCATTTCATTTCGTTCAGGGGTTGTTTATCCACCGTTCGGACATTGCAGTTTTTTTATACATTTTTCTCTTCCGTCCACGTCCAGGGAGATTAGCTACATGTTGTGAACTTCTTGATTATGTTGCGCAAGTCCTCGAGTCCTCAGAAAATTCTATGCTCTTTTTTTTCTGTTCTCCATGCATAGTGTGGCACACTCAGACCCACCACAGAGAGGTTTCGTCTGTTTTTCTCCATTTTAACTGGTGTCAGGTGGGATTGCTATATTGCCAGCACCTGTTTCTTGCCACAGATGAGTTCAGTCGAGCATCATAAACTAAAACGTTTTACCCACAATGTCAATAATTTTGTACAGTCCGGTTTTTGAGTTTTGTGTGAAATTGGAGTTCGGGTGACTGATTCTTCTGCTTTTCTCTGACAGTATGCAGATTTGAACAGGCATGTGGACGCCCTGAACGCCTGGAGAAACGCCACCATGCTGAAGCCCGACCACAGCCTGGCCTGGAACAACATGGTCATCCTGCTGGACAACACAGGTGAGGGGAACAACAGCAGCAGCAGCAGCGGGCGCTCTGGTTGGTTTGTAATTCTGATTTTATAAATAAATGGTTGTTCTGTGTGCTGCAAATGAGCAAATTGAATGTAAAATTGCACCCAAATACCAGAGTGGTCAATTACGAGTCTTTGATCGGTTTTGTTTGACATTTTGGCTCAGTGTCACGCTCATCTATTTAGTTTTCTATGCAAAAACAGACCAAAAAAAATTATCAAATAATGGCACATCAATAATGGCACATTTATTATCAATGTCATAAAAACTA
The DNA here is from genome assembly GCF_900700375.1 of Denticeps clupeoides. Classification (NCBI taxonomy): domain Eukaryota; kingdom Metazoa; phylum Chordata; class Actinopteri; order Clupeiformes; family Denticipitidae; genus Denticeps; species Denticeps clupeoides. The sequence continues at coordinate 7,661,415 of NC_041715.1, forward strand.
CTTTCACTTTTTCCAAATTGACAAATTCAAACATTGAAAACTGGATCGAACCACCCTCTATTGTATTTAGCTATCCAGTCAGGCCTTTTAAGAGTTGGCCGTATGAGTCACATACTCTTTACTTCCTGTTACTCTGTTACTCTACTTCCTGCTTCTGTTCCTGGCTTTGGTTAAAAAAAAAAAAGGAAATGTGCGAAATGAAGTGCTGTTGGAGTTTAGCTGGAATAGTTCATCCCTTTGGGATGCAGCCGTGGCCTGAGTAAGTGACCAGCTAGTCCTAGTGGGTGGAGACCACTCAGGCAGCTATAGTAATGGGGTGATGGGGGTTCCTCATTAGGTGCCCTAGGCATACCTTACACTGACCCTGGGGTGTGTGTGTCTATGGTGACTTCTTCTCTCATCTAGATCAGCTTTGCTCTAATTTGCTCCTGACTCCCAAGTTTAGCCTTGCCTCGCAGATGAGCGCTGGAGGTGCGAACTTCCATTCTTCAGATGCGGAGCGTCAGGTGCACCCAGCCAGACGGGGGCCCGCCAGATAATTAATGCCCCCTTTTTGCACCAATTAACCTTTCCCCCGCCTCTCTCCTCCTTTCTCTTTTTCCCCAATCAGTGAACTCGCTCAGGCACTTAACTCAGGCGTCGTCTCTTGGCTGCTCTTAACCACTGTGACATTATTACAGATGCTGGTAGAGAACGAGTTCCCAGAGTTCCCTTTTGTCTGATCCTCTTCTGTGCTGCTTCATTAATTACATCACGTCTCCAAAGTTCTGTCTCAGCTGTTTAATGGCTTTCAGACTCACTCCACACAGCAAAGGACGAGCAGCCAGTTCATTAACACTTTTTTTTTATAATTTTTTAGCTTTTCTTCCCTCTCCACCCATTTTTTTTCTTGAAATGTGGTGTAAGCATCGAATATGATTAAACCGGAAGAGCAGGACTCAGCAATGCTTGAAATTTATGTATTAAAAGCTTTGTGTGTTGCTTTTAAAAGCACTCTTCCCCGCTGTGTGGAGAATGCCGCAACTCTCAAACAGAAGTGTGTGTGTTTTGTGTGTGTTTTTTTTTTTTTTTTTTTTTTTTTTGACAGAATTGCTGGCAGTCAGGCTCTCCCTGGAGTGCCCTGGCATGGTCCAATTTTATCCCCCCGGAAAGAACAACCCTGGCACCAGGGAAGACTCCCCCCTTTGTCTTTTTAAAAAAAATATATATATATTTTCCCCTGCATCCCCTTCCCAAGACCCCGTCAAAATAAACGACCACAAAATTGAAAAAGGAATTCTTCCTGTTGTGTTGTTTTTTTTTTTCTTTTCTTTTTTTTTTTCTTCCACTTCTCTCTCACTCCATCTTACCCGCCAAATCACAGCAGTCAGTGCTGAGTTAGCAGGGATAGACGTGTCAAACACCAAGCATGAGTCATGGCCAGGCCCGGAGGTGGAGCAAGCGCTCCATCCAGAGCGTGCTGGATGAGGGCCGCGGTGGGTGAGAGGCACTTTTTCCCCGGCGTGGTGGTCAAACGGCCTTTTGACATGAAGATCAATAAATCAGTAGCCCTTGTGTTGAGCTGTAATTAGGAGACTGAACCAGTCTTCCGTGCGCAGAGATGGAAAAACTCTCTCTCCTAGACGCCGCTGACAAATAATGGCACTGTCTGTCCATCTGGGACACGGATTTATTTATTTATTTATCTATTTCCCCACATTCACAAGCTGATACGCTTCCCTCAGCTCTGCGCCCGTTCGGTGTCTCATTGCGGAGAATACCGTAAGAATTTGCTGTGTTACCATTTCCCATCCCGAATTTCAAGCTCTTTGTTCATGACGCCCTCCTGCAGGTAACCTGGCTCAAGCCGAGATGATCGGTCGCGAGGCTCTGGTGATTCTACCCAACGACCACACCATCATGTTCTCATTAGCCAATGTTCTTGGCAAACTCCAAAAATACAAGGTGCACGTTACTTGCCTTTCGTTTGAACAATTTGTTGGATGTTTCTTTTGTGATGACTATTGCTTTTGTGATCTCCAGTTTTCATGTCACCAATAAGGTACCAACAATGCAGCTAATGCCATAGTTCATTAAAGACTCAATAATATCAGACCGTTTAGCTGGCAGATATCGTGTGTATCCAATGGCGCCTGATAAAATAATGTTGACTGGAACCAGCTCTGGCTGTAAATGTCATTACACTTCATGTTTTCATTAACTTAGACCTGATTTAAAATGCCCTAACTCTGTCACTACATCTTCACCAAGGAGTCTGAAGGATTTTTCCTGCATTCCCTGAAGATCAACCCCAGTGCTGCCAGTTGTCATGGCAATTTGGGTAAGGCAAGTGTTATTGTATTTTTTATGTTGCGATACAGTTGATTTTTAATTTTTGTTTTACATTGTTCTTTTATAGATTTCAACATCAGTCTTGTGACCAGGGGTTTGCAAGACTTGTATTTGTTGTACTGAGTTATCCAGGGATGTGAAATGGCTGAGATGTGACATTCAGAGCATTCAACAATGTCAACCAAAATTGGTAATAAAAATAGTTGCAGACAGCTTTGATCGTCAATAAATGTCACTGGATGTGGCCTAGTGGATAAGGAAACGGGCCCGTAATCAGAAGGTTGCTGGTTCGAATCCCAACCCGCCACTGAGCAACTGCTCCCTGGGCGCCTGTCGCGGCCGCCCCCTGCTCACCAAGGGTGATGGTTAAAAGCAGAGGACACATTTTGTTGTGTCACCGTGTGCTGTGCTGCAGTGTTTCACAACATCCTTGAGATTATATGGTTGAATTAAATCTCTGCAACCTCTCCTTCATAATGGTCTGCATTCAGCTACCCCAAAGCAGACATCATCACATATTAAACACTCTGGGACCATGTGATTTATATATACCTTAACAGCATTTATGAGACGTCCTTACCCAGAATGACTTACAATCAGTAGTTACAGGGACAGTCTTGTGCAGGGACACAATGGTAGTAAGTTGTGTTTGAACCTGATTTATAGGCGAGTGTGTTACCCACTAGCCTACTACCACCCCATTTCACCCCAAATGGTGAGAAAGGAAGTGCCAGCAATATCCAAAAAAGGAAGACCCTCTCAGATGGAGGAGGGAAAATGAAGGGTGTTTTCCCACGCTGTCAAATCTGGCAAGATCTTTTATGTCCAGTCTGCCCCATCAGAGCGAATCTTCTCTGCAGTGGGAAAGAGAGCAAGCCTGACCAGAGACATTGAAATGCTGACATTCCTTAGTACAAATAAACTGTTATTTAGGTAACATTATAATTTTTTGCCCAGTTCTTCTGTATAAAATATATGTTTTTGAGTGAAGTATCGTTCTTGTCGTTATTATTTGCCACATAATTTAAGTAACCTTATGCTGAAGGTAAAAGCTGGCTGCTAGATAGGAGCATTTTGTAATTATGCAATTTATAATCCGACTAGTCAGTGACTAATCGGAAAAAAAAAAAAAAATGTATATATATATATATATATATATATATACACACACACACACACACACACACCGATTACTAGTCGACTTTCTGAATAGTCATTAGTTGCAGCCCTACATGACATAAGAAAAAGCGATGACACCTCCAGACTTTTGAAAATGTATATAAACCCAAATAATGTGTTTTTTTTTACACGTCTTCTAATTTTAGTCACATTGTGTTTGTGGTCGTCCTTCCAGATATAGATTAGGTGGGCCTGATCGTAACACAGTCTAAAGCAAGAAATGGTCTGGAACATGAAAAATGATAACATTTGGTTTTGGTTTGTTTGACCTTTTTATCTTCCTCAGCCGTTCTTTACCACCGCTGGGGAAAACTGGACCTGGCCAAGAAGCACTATGAACTTTCCCTAAAACTGGACGCCAACGCACCCGGGACCAGGGAGAACTACAGCATGCTGAGACGCAAACTGGACCAGCTTCAGAAGACCAAAGGCTGAGGAGCGTCGGCCTGCCGGTGCTCGCCGCGGCACCGTCCTCTCCGCCGCGACCGCCAAACGAATAAATAAAGAGCGGTCCCTCGCGCCGGTGTCTCGCTGGGAAGAAAAGAACTTCTGAGTCCTGCGACCGCCTCATTGATGTCTTTATTTTGGTTCGCGCGTCGGGGAGGGGGTCTGTTTGCCCCGTGTTTGATTTTGGGTGTTACGAGGGCGAGACGTCGAGCCTGAACGTGATGCGTGCGGTGTTCGGCAGCAGACATGTGGAACACATCCACAATGGAGCTCCCCTTTCATCCCCGACCTCGTGTTATGTCAGCTGTGGCGCTATTTATTAGTCTGTTTTACGTCGTAACGATAAAGATTGTTGTGCTTGGCTCGGCCTCAAGAATGTCGGGCTGTAGTCACTTTTACAAATTGCATTTGGGGAAAAAGAACGAGATGCCCTGGCAGCTGAGGACACAAGCACGGGCTTTTTGTTTCAGAATCTTCTTCTTGTCCTTCTCCCCCCCTCTTGTTGGAATGATGTGACACTCTGATCACAGCCTCTCCGTCCCTCTACGGATCCTCTGTAGTTAATGTAAGAAAGGTGGGCTCCTTCTTTTTTTTTTTCTCTGAGAGTGACTGTTCTGCTGCGCCCGAGGAGGAGACGCGGGGTCAGCCCGAGCAGGAAGCCCACGGCCCTGGCAGCGGAGAACACAGGCAGACGGGGCGCTGGTATGGGGCTTCAAAGAGGCCTGATGCCCCACGTCCCTGGGGGCTTCTTCGCACACCCGGCCTCCTCATGAAAGTTACCACTGAGTGAGGCCTGACCTCCAGGACAAACTTCAGTCAACAAGTCTGCTCCCGGGGTCAGGGGTCGGCACACTTTTGTTTTTTCACCTGCTTCGTACACACCATCGGGAAACTTTTGAAGACATGGCCTCTAGCTGTGTGCCGTTTGAAGGGTAGGGGAGTGTTTGTTGGTGTGTACAGTAGGACACGCAGGTGCATTTTTGTAGAGAAATGGCTTCACCTACAGCTCAAGGCTACTAGTGGTGCGCTGCTTGTAATACACTCGGTGACTTGCACTTCTTGACATTCCGACAAAGTATAATTGAATAAAGTAAATCGTTACAGATCTGGGAACAGTTTGAGTTGTGAAAGGTGGGCTGTGAGGTGTTGCCAGTTGAACTTTTTTTGAATATATAATAAATTCTCAATGTGCATTATCAGTTCTTTTGTAATTTTTTGGGAGGGGGTAATAACTTTTAACTTTAATAAGTTTAAAACTTAGTTGAACGTAATGCATGCAAAACTATCATCATTTTTGGATTTGAGGATAAAAGTTAATCTACAGCATTAACATATGAGACAGTTTTCAGAATAAATGGCTCACCCTGGCTATTGGCCTGTAGTTCAGCCTTGTAAAGACAAAAAAAAAAAATCAATTTACATAATTGCTTTGGTAAATTTTGTACAAAAACATTTTCAAGGATCAAAAACACAGGGATGCCTACCAAAATGAATGTCCTGTGCTATGGTTGTTTCAACAATGTACTACTGAAACACAGTAACAGAGGTACTTACAGGAAAAGTAAGTACTTTGCACAATGTAAAAAGCATGCAAACATGCCATTAAAATCAATTTTAACGTATTGTGACTTTTTTTCGTTTCATGTACGGAAAGAATTTTGCACATATAACATGATATGTTGTTTGCTATTTGCAGTATTTGTAACACATTCCGGCGTATTACTCCATGTTCCCTGGCAGCTGTCAGCTGTGTAAATGCCTTTCATCTTCAGAGTGGAGCCCTTTGACAGACAGCAATCCGTCTGGCGGGATCTGGTTCTCTGCCCCACCCTTACAGGCTCCAGTGTGTCCATCCTTCCAACTCTTGGGCCAAACGATAGAACTTTCGCAGGTTTGAAATGCCACGTGCTCTCCTTTGACCCCCGGAGGTCAGAGGTCATCCTCACATGTGATTATCTGGACTGGTACTCATTATGCGCCAGGCCTCGGTTTCGTTTGCCCACTTTTCTGCTGCTTTCTCCATGTTCATGGCCACATCATCTCTATTGGGAATGCTGGCAAAAAAGGATCATATCTACTCATGTTTTTATCCCATACCGCAAAGTATTACGTTAAACCTTTCTTTAAAAATTTAAAAAGTAATAAGCATTGAATATTATTAAGTTACTGAAGGTACTGAATTCATTGATGAGAAGGACTGAATTTTTAAAGCGGACATTTAGGCTATTTTTTTTTTTTTTTTTAAACTGAAGCATTGTTATTGGAACAGACGTGTTTTAAATAAAGTACATTATTATTCTCAGTCTATTTTGGGGAAAATAATTTTTGCCTGGATCCCTCTGAGCTATTTTGCAAAAAACAAAATGAAGCAGCTAGACCTTATTGAAAATATAGTGCACTGAGACGGAAATTTATTAACTGGCAGCCATTAATGCGTGCATTATTCATTTCTGGCAAGCATGAAAAATGATATAAAGAGGTCTGAAATTGCAGATGCAAAGGCTGACTGCACAGTGCCCGGCTCGCTCATTTCATCCTTTGGAGAGGCGGAGGAGAGGGATCCGCTCTCTGGACGGCCCTCTTACAGTAACAGCTGTGCTCTTCTCACAAGGGGGCGGCCCACCTTCGCTGGGCTCCGGGCTGCATGAAGCAGATGGAGAAATACATCAGAGATCTCGCTGCAAACACCGCTCCTGCTATTAAACAACAATTCGGGCCTGGGAGGGCGTGTGTGTGATGAAGAGGGCAGAAGTCCAGCTTTTGCAAAAGTAGAAAATACAAGATGATCATGTTTCAGTAGATTCAGTATATTGCAGTGGCTTCCAGATGTTCTGGAACCGGCACAGGCCTAATGCCAAGACACTAGATCACGAAATAAAAAAAAGAGCTACGCAAAATGGTCTCAATTGGTTTATCACATAAAAAAAACAAAAGCAGATTAAACAAAATGATATCCATTCATAAAAATAATGAACCATGCACAGAAGTAAATGGCTGTTAAAATGGCTTAGCATGAAGGGCATGCATATTCACACCAGATTAAAATAAATAATAAATTCACCGCCATTTCAGGTAAGTATTTACATGAGAAATGCTTTAAACAGATGTAACTAGTGCAATGTAATGTTTTATAAAAAAAATTAAAAACAAAAAGCATCCCTTGTGTCCGTCACACCAGAATCACAGATTCAGTGCACCGTATTTTTTGGAAGTAACTTGTGTCCGTGGAGGTGAATGTCACACACATGAATGTGACTTGCTCAACAACCAATAATCTACAGATGGTAGTACACTGAAAGCCAGATTGAATATAGCAAATCAGATTAGAACTTTGCATGAACTACCTGCAGATATAAATATCCTGCGATATTTCTGATTTGAATGACTTTCAAATGCTGAAAACCTGTTCTAATTCTACTTTTCTCAGCAGAGCGTCCACCTTTGTGTTTTCGGAAGGAAAAAAAAAAAAAGATTACAAATGAGTGTAGACCCCTTACATAAGCTATTTGTGAAAAAGCCCCTCATGCCTTGAAGAACTAGCACACAAAGGGAGCTCGGGGTTGGGCGTGGGCCTACTGTCCAGTTTTTCTACACTCTTTGTGTCTGTATTCTGAGCCCATCTTCCCGCATCAGGGCTGAGCGGGAACCTGTGCCAGTGGCATATGGCTTTCCACTGCGCTAAACATCCATACCAAAGACAGGTTCATCAGTCATCACTGAAGCCAGACGAGGGGAGGATGAGGACTCCTGATGGATGGCATTTAGAGCGAACCTGCTGCTCCTACATTACCGCAGAAACGCCGGTTCTCCCAAGCCCACAACACTGGAAAAGTGTGAAGTACGAAACCGCCGATGCTCGCTGTCCGCATCCGGTTATGGCAAATAATAAATAAGCTGTTTAGGGCCTCTGCAAGGAACCCGGGGTCAGGCCTTCGCAGTCCAATTACTGCTCAGCATCTGTTGTGTGGTGGTGTTGTACAAGGTTGCCAGATCTCACGAGAGAAAAAGGTTGACCAAAAAAAATAAGTGACCTGGCAATTCCGAGGAGCCTATATAAGCATCTACAATTTCACTACATATCACAAATAGTGCATATATTGAAATGTATTGAAATAGTGCATATATTGAAATTGAAACTATTTGCAGATACAAAATTTATAAAAAAAACTTGACTGCTGAATATATATATATATATATATATATATATATATATATTCCTTAACATTCATTAACATACTAGTCTTTACAACAGAGGTCTTTGCAAAGTCAGATATCCATTCATAAATTTATTACATGAGAGCACAGTGAGTCAGCACACTAGTTTTAGTACCATTAAATCAAATAATAATTACATTACATTTAATGTGTCACTTCATTCCAACAAGGGGGAGTTATTAATTTTTTTTAGAATTAACTTTCAATAACTTGATCAATTGGCTAAAGAAAGAGCCATTTGGCAACCAAATGGTCCAGATCTTTAAGGTGAGTTGAGCTGAATATTCCAGATCACTGAAAAGAAGCACAACAACAACTTTGGACGGATTCGGGGCAATTAAAACATGTATCATTGCTGCACTGCCCGGGCACAAGGGGTGCACAGATAAGGGCAAATTAAAGACATTCTCCAGGCATCTTTGTATATTTCTGCGGTGAATGCTGCTCTTTGTTCTGACTCGGACCCCAGTGTTTTTCTGCCAAATTTAACAGAAGGCTCAGAGGGTGACAGGGGTCCACCCCGGTCTCACCTTCTGCCGCTGAGCATCTACCCACCAAAGACAATCAGTCCGAGCCCTGCAGTCTGCTCCACTAAGTGAAAATCCTTTAATTAGGGCTCTTTACGCTGCATTTTCCTTCAGGATTGCAGGATCATAAAAAAAAAGCCTTCGAGAATCAAGTTTAATTCATTTTCCATCATTTCTGCTCCTGAAAAGCGAGATCCCTTCATATCTTTTGAAAAGCATGTGCGTGCAATTTTTTAAAATCTATTTTACCCTGACATTGGCCCAGCTATCAATATCCACAAATCTGTATATGGAGAAAGATCATTTGAACACGTGGCAGTAAATGGTTTATAAAATGAATTGGTGTGTTTGGGGTGAATAAAGGCTGCCAGGGAAGTGTTATAAATGAGCTATTCTGCTGCAGCTCCAGGCTGTGCAGTTCTCCGTGCGGCCTGTGGGGGCAGTGTCGCCCACGAAACTGCAGGCTGGATGAACGCCCCACGCCGCCGACATTCTCCCTGCAGTGGCGACTGGATGACGAGTCTCATCAAGGCCGGGTTAAAAAAAAAATAAATAAAAAATAAATTATATATATATATACATTACTGTTAATATTATTTTTTTATAACGACCACGGCTTCATCAGATTATATTTTTTGATTGAACGAGATTTATAAATGGAATTGAACCAATGTTATTTCAATAAATATATAAGCTATCAAGATGCTATTTAAATTTCTTGTCAATGTTATAGCACAATTAAAATTTTGCAGCTGAAAACATGTACTTTGTTAATGAATGTATATATTTTACAAGGAATCAAATGAATTGTTTATGTTACAGTCCATACCAGGGCATTTCATGGATATTCACATCACTGGCAGGAAGTGTTGTGGGAAGGGAATAATATAATTAACACCATCAAAATAATGAAACAAGTAAACCAGAGCCAAACTACTCTTGTTTATTTAAAGTGCTAATACTGTGTTCAAATGTAAAACTGGGCTAATTAAAGTCGCACTTGCTGTGCACTTAATACTAAAAGGGCTAATTATACAGATGGATATCATAAGACACTTTGCAAAATTCATAATCTCTGGGGGAAAAAAACAAGCAAACCAACATTATTAAAGATGCAAAATAATCTAAATTCAAGTTAAAAAAGGGACAATTTTAACAATTATGTTTATTGTGAGATTTGTGTAAAGATGGCAGTTTTTTGTCATCTGTCCTGTAATAATTCATAATCGGGGAACACTTTCACTCATGGCCAAGCTCAGCTAGGCAAAATCTCCAAATCACTACACAGCAGACATTCACAGTAAATTAGATGTTATATACACCCCTCCATTCTGCACACACACACACACAGGTTCTGACTTTCACATCAACTTTGAATATAATTCGACGCCGACCCTGTATATAGAAATCCCCGCCATCCACTCAACAAAGTGATCAGCTGTGGCACATGACAGGTCGTGAAATACGGACATTTGCATGAGCTTTACAAAGTCCCTGACTTCCTTTATGCGTGAGAGCGGCCAGAGACTCCATAAAATTCACTTTAGCTACGGGGGTCCTGAAACCTTGCTAAATACTGCTGCAATACTCCTGTCAACAGCCTGTCAATCAAAACAAAGCCCTGGCCGTTAAAAATGCACTCGCTCAATCCACATTTGTTCAGGCGTGACATTAACAGACGTTTCAACTTTTCTTTTTTTTTTGCGCAATGCCCAATAATTTACTATTTAGTTTTTTTTCTCAGTTGATCCCTTGAGGCCTTTTTTTGCACCGCAAAATACTGTATTTGTTCAATATAAATTAATAAACATAAATATATATGTTTAAATATTAATAATAACAATGAAATAAGGTAATATGTTAATTAATTCTATATTGTGCTCAGCAAAATTAGCAATAGTACACAATTAAAACGAAATGTGATTTTGATATTGCACTATTGAAAAATCATTAATTATTGCAAAGTGCAAGGTACAGAAAAGCCTTGTAAAAAAAAAAAAGCTGTATTCTTCATTAAACACATTTTGAAAAGGCTCAGTTTCACTACTTCTTGCTTGTCCTGTTTTCACAGTCCATTAAATTATTAACAAGAAAAGGGGAGAACACAAAGGCCCTCGGAGAAGAAAGGAGCAGACATGGCGATCAAACCAAATGAGGAAAAAATGCGGAGGGTGGCCTTGGGGCCCCGGCCACAGCCCAGTGCACCGACTGAGCGCTGGTGACACACACACACCCCCACACCGGTGACCCGGCAACTTGACACCACCCACCCCGCACTGGCTGAATTCACCGGCCCTTAGCCGGGCAGGAAGGATTTAACCGAGACTTCTTTTCACCACAGTAAATGTGTTTTTGCAATTAAAGGCATATAATTAACACTGACAAGCAGAGGTCGCAGGACTACAGCCTCCATGGTCCAGCGTTCAGCCACACAGAGCACAGCTGCGAGGGTCTGACGTGCGGAGAGGGGAAGGTGGAGCGAGAGAGAGCTCCTTGAGGGGGAAAGATCGAGACAGACTCAGTCCCGGTCAATTCCGTAAGCGTTTCTGAACTTACACTCTGTGTACAAACCACTACATTGACTTTATAAGCACTTTTATTACGTGGAATCCACACTCCACATTCCGGGGAGTATCTGACAGTCCAACTTTTAAAAGCAATTGAATGGAGCTGCGCCTGAAATATGTGCTGTGGATAAAATATCAAAAGGGCTTTAAAAAAATACAGATTGCAAACATACAAGCTAAACTCATGTGACAAAAACTTTTTGATGTTCCTTATGTGCCATACGTTCATTTGAATAATACACCTTTAATTGTTTAAATAATTCCATTTCATTTTAAGGCTTGTATCGGGCATATTTAGAACCAGCAGCTGGCTTGTCAAGCCAGTTGAACTGTGTGAAAAAAAACTCCCCTTTTCAACAAATTATCCTTTATTGTTACTGTGGGCGCCATTAGCATGCTGAAGGACACGAGCTCAATAGCCGGCCCTCTTTCTTTAGCTGCGTGTGAAAGGTTGCGGACGTCTTTCAATGTTCGTTTAAGCATACACTCTTTAGGGTAAAAGGATGAATTCAGGTAAATGTAAGTAAACGTGACAACCCCTTTTAAAAGCCGCCTTATTAACCCTGCACTGACATTAGAATGTAAGAAGACTTGATTTGATACTTTGGCAGGTGTTTACAGAGCTGCATATTGGGATGGACATTATTAGGGAATGTGGGAATTATTAGGACGTTCGGACTGGGGCCTTTGCTCTGGATATTGCAGCACATTTATTAGACACTTCACAATCTGTGAAACAATTTCACTTTTCCACCAGTGTAAAATAACATCACTGCAGATTTCAACATTCTTCTGAATGCTTGTAGGTCATGATATATGACCATATGCATGAACTATCCAAGATTTATGATAAATGCCTACTTCTATGTAGTGCACATCCTAAATTAGCAAAATAGAAAAATAGAGTGTATGTACTTATGTATTGACTGAGTAATTGTTTGATTGATCTGGAACGTCTACTGGTTGGGGTGCTGCTCACATCTGGCTCCTGGTGCTTCTCGGTCAGAGTAACTTGTCCTCCTTCTGGGGATGAGATGTGACCGCTGGGCCCTGGCAGAGTCTGGTGCTCTGCTTACTCAGCATGGCCGAGACTCTGTCCAGCATGAGTACAACGCTGCTGCCACACACACACACACACACACACACACACACATGCACACACACACAGAGAGAGAGAGAGAAATGCTGTGAAATGCGTATTTGATGTTAATTCCTGGTGATTGATATTTTGTTAAATGCCAATTCATCGCTATGAGTGTATAAATACATTGAGAAATATTTAGAATTTTTATTTTTTTTCACAAGTCTGATGAGCATATCAACCTCAGGATCGAAACGTGTTACGAGAAGAGATGCCCAGATGTGGAGGAAGAGGCGGGAAAAAAATTATTCTTCTCCACTGACGTTTTGCAGAGAGTCCAGAAGATGGCAACAAACCTCTGACTGGTGCCTTTGCCCATTTCGCCCACGCATTTAATTAGCCAGTCATCTGTTTATTTATCCCAACCCAAAAAGCAGAAGTGCAGCCGTGGCCATGGGTGTCTGGTGGGGAGTGCGTTTGGATGAGGCTGAACCCCCCCAACTGCCTCAGCAGTGTTACATAAGGCCTGCGTGTTGCTGTGCTCCATCTTCCCAGACGCGGCCTGTCACCGAAGGTCACTGGGCGCCGGGATTCCTCGGCACGAGTTGGGAGAATAAAGTGAATGGCGAGGCGGTGCCGGGATTCCTCGCTCCTCCACCACTTTTTTGCCGTGGTAAACAGCTCGATATTTTATGTAGGCAGATTTTATTCTTTATGTTTTTTGCTGTCCGGTTGGTTTTTTTTTGTTACTTGACATGCATGTGCCCTGCCCAGAGGAACCCAGTCTCTCGGGGAGATAAGCGAGCGGATAAAAGCCCACCGCTCGCAGGAGTGCCAGGCTAAATGAATGCCGGCGCGGCCAGTGCCAGGGACTCCGGAGCACTCTTCCCCAGCGAAATCCTCCCTGGATAATTGTAAGAAGTGGTGGCATTAAGAGGACCAGGGCCCAAGCATGTATAATTACGCGAGAGTGGGTTGTTTCTGGCATCAGGGGCTGCGTCGCCGGTGCATCGAACGTACTGCGAGTCGACTCAGTAAAGGTTACCACCAAGCCTGATGCTGTGCCTCCATATTTCCTTACACAAGATAACTACAGCTACACACTGTTTGCATTTTAATTGTCCAGTTTGGTCATGTTAAACCCAGCAAACTGTATTTGTTTTCAAAAACCAGATAGGTAGATGGAAAGATTGGTCTGGTTTTAACACCAAAAGGTGATGATGGAGACCTTTCATCCTCATTATTCCAGGTTGAGAACTAACAGCTAAACAAGACGACAACATCTCACAAGTCATTACACTTACATTTAAGACTTTTTATCAGATGCCCTTATCCTGACTTACAGTCAGTAGTTACAGGGACAGTGCCCCTGGAGACACTCAGGGTTAAGTCTCTTGCTCGGGGACACACTGGTTGTGAGAAGTGTCTGAACCTGTGACTTTGTGCATCTTCTGATTAATAGGTGAGTGTCTATTACCAACCCGTTCCACAAAGTGAACTCAATAAGATAGGCTATCTATAAAGGGTCAGGTTCATTTTCATGGATTAGGCCTAGACTAAAAGTGAATTTCAAATAAGTTTTAATATTTAAGAACTCTTGTAGTCTAGGACTAGGCTTAGTTCATGAATAATCATGCCTTCTATTTTAAGATAACCCAGCTAACTAATACATTTAGCTTTTTGTGGCGTATGTGAACGGTTTTAGTCTGTTGTGTTTCATAATACGGAGCGGAATCTAGAATTCGGACATTAAAAATAGCGAACCCTCGTTCTCATTAGATCGGACAACTTTGTGGACTGTGGATGAAAGTCCAACATATTTAAAAATATGTAACATATTGAAATGTTATATACAGTCTAAATTAAACTAGAGCTGCATTTCAATCAGTTCTCACTTAATTACCAATTAAGACCATTACATCTGATTTAGAGAGAAAGATGATTAAATAAAGCCCATGATACCACACTGCCAGTCGGGCTGGAGGGTTCGGTTCTGCGCTAGGCCGCACTGCGCAGGGACCCGCAGCGACGCAGCCCACCCTCGTCCACCGGTTCAGTGCCGGCCTGACCCATGGCTCTGCCTACGTCTGTCACGTTTGATGTTCCTGGTGGGATCCATCATCTGGTTGGCAGGCTGTCTGCCAAACAGCCTGGTCCCCGGGGGAGGAGGAGAGGACGGGGAGGGAGAGATGCCCCAATCCTCCCCAGCAGCTGGGAGCAGCGCTCTGCAGATGTGAGCCTGAGCGACAACAGAAGGTATCGCCATACTCCATGTTTGTTTTTCCACCTTTCCTGGAGGAAAAAGGAGGCCCTTGATCTAGCACTGAGCAAAACAGTTAGCTTTTGTTCACAGATGAAAACGAGAGGAGGGGGAGAGGAAAAGAGAAATAGATGCAGAAAAAAAAAGAAACAGGGGTCGGGGGCGGCAGAAGCGGCGGGGGAACGAAATCCGGTGACCAAATGTGGAGTAAGGTTGGTCAGTCTCATCCCTTTCAACTCACCCCAAGCCCCCCACCCCAGTCCCCAATATAGCATAAACACAAAAACATCTCACCCCACATGCCTATACACACAAATATGCATTCAGCAGTAAATACATATAAAAATACACACAAATTATCCTGGTCCTCTTCACTAGTTCACATTTCACAAGTTCGCAAAACAGAATGTTCTCCTGCAAGTTTGGTTTGATATTAAGATCAAAGAAAAAGAGAAAAACAAATGGAGGAAGAAGAGAGGAGACTGCAGTTTTGTGTGAGTCGTATTGACAGCAGTAGAGTATTTGAGCTGTCAATCAATGTTATTGGCTCCTCCTATATTAAACTTTGTCTAAAAAAACTTCATTAAAGTTCCACTTGTGGGTGTCAAAAATAATTACATGGCAACAAAATGGGCGGGGTGGGCAGTGGCGTTTTTTGATGTGTGCGACATGGGTGATTGTCCAGGGTGGCATCTTAGCATAGGCATCATGGGCATCAGCTATTCTTTATTTTATTGAGTGACCTGAAATGGTTCTCCAACAGTCTTGAAGGAGTTCCCAGAGGTGCTTAGCACTTGTTGGCCCCTTTGCCTTCACTCTGCGGTCCAGCTCACCCCAAACCATCTCGACTGGGTTCAGGTCCGGTGACTGTGGAGGCCAGGTCTCCACTTTTTGTTAAGTACATAACTCCACATGTGTTCATTCATAGTTTTGATGCCTTCAGTGAGAATCTACCAACGTAAATGGTCATGAAAATAAAGAAAACACATTGAATGAGAAGGTGTCTCCAAACTTTTGGCCTGTACTGTATGTTTATCTGGTTAGATTCAGTATGTTTCTGACAGCAGGTTTTAGAATTAAATATTATAATGTACGATTCTTAATACGTTTCTCTCGCTCTGTGTGTGTGTGTGTGTGTGTGTGTGTGGGTGGGTATGCCAGAGGACGTGTTCGCCCAGGCCACCAAACAGGCTAGGACCACCACTGTGGGTGGGTAGTTAGTTCCTCCTCTCCCATGTTAGATGACTAGCCGACCGTCATTTCTTGTTTTAATAGGTTACCTCTATAAACGCTGACATCATGGTAACGCTTTAAAAAATGACCTGTGTGGCTATGGGCGTGGCGAAGGCCCCACGGTGTCCCATTTACTACCCAGGACGCGGGAACATGGTGGCAGACATGCAAACACCCTGTAAGTCTCTCATTAACACAGAACTCAACCAGAGGAGATGTGGGCAGTGCGGAGGCTCATAATGGCCATAAAGGCCGAAAACACTCGAGGAACCTCCAGTCTCCGAACAATAAATCCTCGGCGAAGGTTAAACCAGAAAAAAAACATTTAAATAGAGAGTTGGAGACACGGTTCTGAAGAAAGTGGAGGCTTTAAACAATAGTGGAGATCTCCAGGGACACCGCACACTCGGCGCTGGCGGTTCAAAAGGACGACGCTCGCCTGCTGCTCGAACGGAGTTAAAATAACAGCGAGTGTTTTAAAGGTGAGCTTGGTTTGCAAAATACCTTTTATTCTGATTTTTTTATATTAAAAACCCTCCAACATTCGAAATAAACCGTTTCCACGCCGGCGTATCCGCTCACGACTCGCGCGTCCCGTCACCAGTACCCACACGGCCCCTCCGTGGGAACGTTCGAGCGTTTTTCCCGCAGAGATCCCGCATCTGAAGGTGCGTTTGTGCAGCGGCGTGGCAGCTTAAAAAAAAAAAACGCATCCGTTTAAAGTGCAAGTGCGAAGTGAGAAATCCACGTGGCAGGTGCCACGGCGCAGGAAGAGCGTTCCTGCGTGACGGCTCCATCAGCCTCGGTCTCGAGGTAGCTGTCAGTCAGGACACTCCGAGGACTTGTTCTTCTTCTTCTCGAGGCAGGACGCACATGGCCGTGTTCGAGAGGGAAAGAAAGACGGGATGAGGGATGGTTTTAAAAAAAAAAAAAAGCAAGAAAGAAAAGCAACAGGTCTCGGCCCTGTCGAGGGAAAAAAAATAAAGGCCACTTAATTCTTTTCCTTGTGCTGGCATTCGAAGTGACGGGGACGCCACTCCATTCATCCTCTTTGCCGAGACAGAAGCTTCATTTGCAGCTCGCCATAATTAGATGAATGGCTGCGGCGGCCTACAAAGCGCTCCCACTCCACATTCGATAGCGTACGAATTAGGACGAACACTTATTCCAGTTCCAGGCGGAGAAAAGAAGTGGCCGGGTATTTAGCGTACCCTTTATGTCGGAATGAGATGTTAATTGTGTGCCATTACCGCCAAACCAACACGCTTGTTGTATTAATCTCGCCACTAATTGACGCAGCGATAGAAATGTAGCCACGGGGCAAAAAAAAAGCGAGGCAAGGAGAGCGGGACATGGCAGATAAAGGATTATCGAAGGAACCATATGGAGATGACATCGCATTGAAAGCTGCTCTATGTGGCCAGGAGCAGGAGTTCTTGACAGACAGGGTCCTCAGCCAATGGTCTTGTCGGCTGGGCCTCTTTAATTCCAGTCAAAAGAAGTAGATTTTTACTTTTGTACTTTTGTGTAGAGGGGCACACCGGATGCTGTTTGTGTCAAAAAGTGATGTGAAGTGATTGTCACTTGTGATACACAGAAGCACAGGACACAGTGAAATTTGTCCTCTGCATTCAACCCATCACCCTGAGTGAGCAGTGGGCAGCCATGACAGGCGCCCGGGGAGCAGTGTGTGGGGACGGTGCTTTGCTCAGTGGCACCTCAGTGGCACCTTGGCGGATCAGGATTCGAACCGGCAACCTTCTGATTATGGGGCCGCTTCCTTAACCGCTGAACCACCACTGCCCCATATGCTTCTGGAAGAAGTATCACACACTTGGACCTCCTGAGCCTCCCCTCATATTTTGCTTTCAAAAAGGCTTTCTTGAGAAAGGGAAAATGCTGTTGTATGTACAGTACAGGTCAAAAGTTTGGACACACCTTCTCATTCAACTCCACGTGTGTTCATTCATAGTTTTGATGCCTTCAGTGAGAATCTACCCATGTAAATGTCATGAAAATAAAGAAAACACATTGAATGAGAAAGTGTGTCCAAACTTTTGGCCTGTAGTGTTCATGTATATTGTAAACACTGAATGTATGCTATCAATTATTAAACATATTTAACACAGGAGCAATGTGCTTGCGATGTGTCTGGGTTTTATTTTTAAAACATTACCAGATCATCTACCTGTCTTTCCTCATCTGAGCATCTTTCCCATGCCGGTCTCAAATATGGTTTTTAATTTGCAAGATTTAATTATATTTCAAAATTGTCTGACCTACTTTCTTTGTAAAATATAAAGAAATAGGATGGCTTGATACTTTTGCACAGTACTGTATATATTCATCACATGGATTTGCTGGTTCTGATGGAGGATGGAGAGGTGAAATAGGAAAAAGGGATCATAGCTGCGTCCCCAGCAGCGCCCACCTGTGTGTGTACCAGCATGCCTCTGAAAATACATCTGTGCCACGGACAAGGGAACAGGAGGATGAGAGCTGCAGAAAGGGTGAGGGAGAAGAGAGAGTGAGGGGAAAAAGGGAGAGGAAGGTAGGAAGATAAAGGGCATAGAGAGAGAGGGAGAGGGTGAAAGAAAGAGATTATGAACAGCAGGAGAGCATCTTGTAAGCCAGGAAGCTTTAAGGTTCTACCAACCGCAGGGGACACCTGGTGCCACCAAGGGGCTCATGACAAGGTGCTGGACTTTAAATTGAAAGTTTTCTAGGGTCTTAGAAAGCTTTTTAAGGGTGAGACTGACACAACTAGCCAGAAACAGGCTGAGGATTATAGGCAAACCAAGTTTAAAGTTCCTCATACAGACTGAACAAGTGAAAAATAATTAGAATGCAGAACAGTGCCTGTGGACCATAAACCCAGAGTTCTTGGCCCCTTTGCATCACTCAAAAGTTCTTACTTCAGTGTCATTAGTTAGTGTTGATTTCAAAAGGATGTGTTTCCATTCGAGGTGTGTATTGGCAAGGATCTCACGAAACTATACGTATCACGATACGTATCATGCGAAACGATACGCATACGTAGCATGCGTCATGATACGATTATATGACTATATATTGTGACACTGTACACATTGCGATATTCTACAGTTCACTGACAATATAAAAATAGAGCTTATATACAAGATGCTGTGTACAATCTGGGTGGATTATATTCTATATGTTACAATTCAAAACTGAATTTTAACTGTATTGCATTTTAACACACTGAACTAAGGAAGCAGCCCCGTAATCAGAAGGTTGCCGGTTCGATTCCCGTTGTGCCAAGGTGCCACTTAGGTGCCACTGAGCAAAGCTCTGTCCCCACACACTGCTCCCCGGGCGCCTGGCATGGCTGCCCACTGCTCACCAAGGGTGATGGGTTAAAAGCAGAGGACAAATTTCATTGTGTCACTGTGTGCTGTGCTGCGGTTTAACACAATCCTTTCACTTATTCATTTAGTTTTGTAAAGCAAAAAAAATGAAACTCTCACGATACCACAAAGAAAAAACAGAAAAGAAAAAAAACTTTCTTTAGTGATGACAAACTAACATCACACTGTCCCACTGTTTAATATTCCTTATAGTCCAATTTACCATGTAAGCAAATGTTATAACAAGATTAGGGTTAATGTGAAATAGTGAAATAGTGAAGTGATTGTCACATGTGATACACAGCAGCACAGCACACGATGCACACAGTGAAATTTGTCCTCTGCATTTAACCCATCACCCTGAGTGAGCAGTGGGCAGCCATGACAAGCGCCCGGGGAGCAGTGTGTGGGGACGGTGCTTTGCTCAGTGGCACCTCAGTGGCACCTTGGCGGATCGGGAATCGAACCTACAACCTTCTGATTACAGGACCGTTTCCTTAACCGCTAGGCCACCACTGCCCCAAAAAACAGGGCTTTCTGTCAGAAGTGGGATGAATAGAGTAAATTGCATGTTATTCCAAATTGTTACACTATATTTAATGCTACAGATAAAGAAACAGGGCACTGTAGTATAAGTGTATAACTGATAATTGTGACCCCCTTAATTCCACAATAGCTGTGGTGTCATATAGAGTGAATAGAGTCATATGACAGCGGCTGGTGGAGGGGTGGGGGGACCGTGCGCACTGGGATATACTGTTCAGCTGAGAAGCGGTGCCATATGGCACTCTTCTGTGATTTAGCGCACAATCCTGTCAACAAGACACATAGGTGCCACATGATAAGTCAATACCTCGTCATAATTAACGTCTTACGGTTAGCCAGGGGATGGGGCGATGGGGGGGGGGGCGCCGTGATATCTGAATATTAAAGGTGCGACTTGACGCTCTTGTTGGAATAAGGGCTGTAGGAGCAAACTGGGCCTCTGTGTTTTCGTATGTAGATTGTCTTGTCAAAATTCATTTATACGAAGGAGGTCACTCGAGCCTCTCACTGTTGAGCTAAAAATGAACTTCAAAAAAGCACGTGGTGAACCAGCGCTTTGAAACTGCGTCACTCGCATGGAACCTAATATGGCAGGCCTCAGGCACGCCGGTCAGAAAAGCACTGTTGGCACATTTATGCTGTATCGGGTGTATATGAACCTGTTTTCAGGCTAGTACTAAAAGGGATTTGCAAAACTCAACATTTCCCGTCATGAATGCACCACGCTCCACTGTAAATATCCCGGTTCCTGAGGCCCAAAACACTTTTTTTTTTTTTTTTCTTTTTAAATCTCCCGCCTGAATGTCAGCGTTCTAATCCACAGCGCCGATTCCCTCTCCTATGCAGGTGGCGGGAGTTTCCGAACCTGTCTTTCACTTTCTGGTTTTTCAAAATCCCTTTTTGTTCCCCGCCAATTGCTCTGAATTTGGTGCTGTTGATGATAATGATAGTGTTGGGTGTCCATTGATTTGCCGCGGCCCCTCATTGTGCGCCCACACGGGCGGACACGGGTCCGCTCTCTTTAATTAGGGACTGCACAGGACCCTCTCTGGCCTTGCACTTGATGTAGTTACTCTGTTACTTTGCCTCCTGCAAACGCCCTACCCGCGAAAAAAGCTTTTTTTTTTATCCATTTCATTCGAAAAAAAAGGTCCACGTCGTCCTCTGAACATCTTTAAAGAGTTTGAGACTCAAAGTATTTTTACAGTAGTTTTGACTAAGCCCCTGAGCTCATCTGTTAAAAAAGTCTATTTAACAGATAAAACTGTGTTAAAAGTGAAGCTAGCGTGACAACAAGAAGAAATTAATGAGAGGAACATTAAAGGATGAAAGAAGAAGAATCTGCAGAAACACTGCCTTTCAAATCACTGGCCCAGTGACACAAAAGCACGGTCAGTACACACACATATACACACACACACACACACACACACACACACACACACACACACACAATATCCCACAAGCCGCTCCCCAATCATTCCTGCTTATCCGCGGGAGTCTAATTACCAGAGCACTGCTGCCCAGTTTCAATCAGCCGGGGAGAAATGACACACTCTTTTGTTCCCAGCTCATAACACACATGATGCACTGTCATTCTTCCTGCCAGCGGCCCCCGGCGCACCGGAGCCCTGCCTGCCATCTGTCCCCAGCGCAGCCCCGGGTGTGGGAGCGCAGGCCCGGCAGCAGCTTTTATCCCCGGTCATGGTCCCTGCACATATTTCATGCTCCTCTCCCGGACCCCCTTTCTGCCAACAACTGGCAGCTTTAAGGAGTTGGGAGGGGCCAATGATCGTTGACAGGAGTCTGTTAGGTTGCGACCCCGTGGAACGGACCCCAAACTGGAGAATCATCCTCTCCAGTCACCCTCCGAGGTAGAAATCTCTCCACATGGAAGGTGTTTGGAGACACGCAGCTTTGTTCGGTCTGCCCCCCTCAAGAGCCCGGAGTCCGACCGCCATTGGCAGGCCGCTCGGGTAACGCGGCTGAGTGAGCTGCTGCACTGCTGCCGGCACCGGCCGGCCAGCGGTAGACCAGGAACTGGGTATGAGGGTCGAAGCGTGCCCAGGTAGTGGGTATGAGGGCTGAAGGACATCTCTGCCGTGGGGGTGAGCTAATCTGGAGCCCACCGCATCAGCTGGGGACCCGAACAGCTTCCTGAAGGTGTGAGCTGACGATCTGCATGGAGAAGTGCACACACACACACACACACACACACACACACACACATAATCAATGTTGCTCTGAGGGGGCTGAGGGTGGGGTGGAACACTTAGTAAAGTGTGTGTGTGTGCGTGTGTGTGTGTTCTACCACCCTCATGCACAGAGGGCACAGAGTTCAGAGCTCATTAGCCAGACTTCTACAACACTTTCCTGGTGGCCACATTTAGTAGCCCCGGCTCACAAAGCATTGCATCATGCTCTTCCTCCCAAGGTAACAGGGTTATTTTGAGTGTGGGACACCCCAGAAACAATTATGAGAAGAGAAGGTGGAAGTTCCTTCATAAAACCAATCAGGGAAACCGCGTGAAGAACCCTAAATCATCCATATGGGGGGGCCACTGGGAGGTCTGGGAAGTGCACATTTCCCAGTTATTCTTCACAGGAAACCCTGCGCCCCTTCTCGTGAACCTAGGTCATGTGCTGTCATGACCTTGGTGGGTCCATTGTGCACCTGTAACCATGGAAACCAAAATATCAGAGAAACACAAAAAGGGGCGGACATCCAGTGCATGTGCACTGAAAAATGTGCATAAATAAATGAGTGCAATATTAAATGAGTGTGATTGGGGATTAAAGGCAATATTAAATCCTCACCCTCTCAATGAATCATGAATGGCATTACGCATTCAGAGAATGGCAGGATACTGGACACCGCGGCTGACGGCTTTATCGAGACGAGTTGTACTCTAGGACGCTAACTATTTGAAAAGACTCATTTACACACGAGTCCTCTGGGCAAGACTAACCGGCAAGGGGTGCGAGATAAAAGACGGCCCTTCGGCTCTACCTAACATGTAAACTACTTCAAAAGAAATCAATTAAACACAGTTGTCAGGGTGTTAGCTGCAGCCCAGCAAACTTTATCAAGGTAGAGATGCACGGAGCAGTGCTCTGGGCTGCAAAATTAAATTGACAAGCTGTCAAGCAGGCTACTTGTCCTGAGGTTGGGCGTCTGTGAGTTCAGAAACCCGAAAACAACACCCATTGCCATGAAATACCTCCTCAGGATATAATTAAATGAATAAATAAAACAAGAAAGATGATATTTGAGCATAGTATTGTGTGTGAGAGCTGTCAATCATTAGGCTCCTCCCATTTTAAACTTTGCTTATAAAAAAACGAATTAAAGATTGTGTTCTGCGTGACAGAAACACCAACAAAATAGTTAGTTAATTTCTCTTCATCAAGATACAGACAGCTACCAAGAGGATCTTTCTTGTTTTAATTATTTATGTAAATCCTGAAGACGACTTTCACCGTACCTTTTACCTTACACTAGCAAGCAAGCATCAGTAGTAGTCAGGTAATTATTATTATTCACTTATTATAATAAAGTTTTAGTCCACAAGCCTGCATGTTCATAACGTTGCCATATACTAT
This sequence comes from Denticeps clupeoides, assembly GCF_900700375.1. NCBI lineage: Eukaryota > Metazoa > Chordata > Actinopteri > Clupeiformes > Denticipitidae > Denticeps > Denticeps clupeoides. Next base: position 7,684,772 of record NC_041715.1, read on the forward strand.
GTTTGAACCCATGTCTTTGGTTCATAAACAGGTGTCTTTACATATTTTCTGTAAAATAATCATCGGGCCACGGACAAGGGAACCGGAGGACGAGAGCTGGAGAAACATTCCGTGTTTGAGAAATGACATTCCGTGAGTGGCCAGTCAACCTGATTCTGAAAGTGTCCATCCACCCACAGGGCACGTGTGTCCAGGGTTTAGAGGCTTTGTAATCAGGGCGCCATAACAATTTCTAAACATTGCTAACACATTAGCTATTGGCTAATTTATTTACACAACGTGATTTTAAAGTTACCCCAAAACGTGTCAAGGTAAGAGTGAAGATGGGTCCCATCTTGGTTTATTTGGGCTTGTGTGGTGAAGGCTAATTAGTTTTCTCTCAGTGGAAACCAGGGGGGAGGATAATGAGCCTCGGAGAGTTTTGTTTGTGCCCCCTTGTCTTTTAAGGGGTTTACACTTCAGCCACCTGCCAATCAACCCCGCTGCTTTGGGCCAACCTCTCCTTTCTCATGCTGAAAGAGACGTGCCCACCGGAGAGAGGGCTCTCCGGATGAAGCCGTGGATTGTTCCAGAAGACCAGAGAAGCAGCGAGAGGCCAACAAGTAGCCGTCAAGCGCTAACTGTCAGGCGAGCGGCTGGAGACCACACAAGCGCTGCAGCGGAGGCGTCGCTGTGGTTGACAGGGGATCAGCGGGACTGTTTAGCATCCAGCCCTGGCCTCACTTTTCACATCCACCACCCCTAGACAGCTCCACCTCTTCCCCCGACTTGGCAGCTGCTCTCTGGGCCCGGCGCGTTGAGGTCTGGCTCGTTGACAAAGCTGGGCAAAGGTAGACGTGTCACAACACAGTCCTCCATAAAGACAAGGCCAGACAAAGAGGCAGAGAGAGCGGCGCTCCCCAGAGTCGGGTCTGCCTCCCGGACCTCTCAGGGCTTATTTAGCTTTATTAGCACATGGAAACATGATCACAACAGTGTCATTAAAGCAGACGGGTAAGGAACAAAGCCGTGGCGAGGAGGAAAGGGGCTGGCTGCAGTCTGGAGGAGGTAAAGCACTGAAGTGGGTGTCAAAATAACAAACCGCCACACACAGGCCGAGTGCCAGACGGACGACAGCCTTCACTAAATACCCGCTAAACACAAAAGAAGTCGAGCAGATTTCACTGATGAGACCGTGGCTGAAGCTATGAGGACCACAGCAATAATAACGCAGCAATAGAAAAAATAGGATCTAGACATCTTAGTGATAATGTATACAGACTGTGTTCATATGACGTATGACATCAGAATTTTGTAGTGTATTCAGTTTGACGTGAATTCACAAATTAAAATGTAAAAATACAGACTAATGAGCCAGAACATTAAAAGTGCTTGGTGTTAAACTTTCTTCCCAAAATGTGCCATATAAATACAGTGTGAATAATTGATGTGTAGGAGACATGAAAAATTGGAAAATTGTTATTCAGTATGACTGAGTCAAATTGTCTCTAAAACAACTGGTAATGCATGCTCTGGACCCTGCAAAAATGGTCCAAGATTTATGATGGTCATGATAGAAAGGGTGTAGTGCCATAGCTCAGTGCTTCCCAAAGTGGTGTGTGGGGCAGTGGTGGATAAGGGGTTAAGGAAGCGGCCCCGTAATCAGAAGGTTGCTGGTTTGAATCCCGATCCGCCAAGGTGCCACTGAGTAAAGCACCGCCTCCACACACTGCTCCCCGGGCGGCTGTCATGGCTGCCCACTGCTCACCAAGGGTGATGGTTAAGTACAGAGGACACATTTCGTTGTGTCACCGTGTGCTGTGCTGCAGTGTTTCACAATGACAATCACTTCCCTTTCACTGTCAAAGTAGGAGGTGCAAAGCTATTGCAAATATACTCTTAGTGTCAATTAGCATGGAGCATCTTCTGATTGCACCTTCCCATTCCATTTCAATGGCGCTACACTCCAATGCTTTCAAAAGGTTTGGTGATCATTGCTTGTATGGCCATATAATATAAATGATATTAATGTAATATTCTCCAGCCTTCAAATGGAATGGAATTTGTATTTTTGTACAGACCATGCCCACATCCTATGTTTGTCATGGAAAATCTGACATCTTATAAAAATACAGTAAAAAAGTTTATCACAAGATAAACTTTATGATGTGTGCACATGTTGGATTTATAACCTCAACCAAAATCAGAGTCTGACATCAGTGGAAAAAAAAGTTTAAAAAACACTACTACTTCCTTCTTTTTAAAGAATTTTGTTCCAGATTCACTGCCTAACACCCATCTAGGCCATGCCAAATGTGCCCAGAAATAACACTGGCCTCCCTACTGTCACTGAGATTGCCCACCTAGGTGCCTGGCACACAACCTTCCACACGCCAACTCTCATCGGATTACAGTAATGCTGTTTTTTTTCACGTCATAATGGAAAGCTGGCACGCACACTTCCGCATCTCCACCCTCATTGTCTGCAGCCAGACACGGTCGCGACCCCGGCAAATAATTGCAATGCTTATTTTCCCCTCATGAAGCGGAGGCAGGGAAGAGGGGGGGGGGCGCGTCCAAAAATTCACACAATCAATAACACCGACATGGCGCAGCAACTGCAATAAAACAACACCGGCGCTCGGAGACGTGCCGCTTCCCCCATAATCAGGCAGGAGCCGTAATTAAGGGGGGAGATAACCCCTGAGTCCAGGAGCGGACAGAGTTTAAAGTCATTAAGGAGGGTGGGGGGAGAGTGCCCCGGCTTCGGCCGTGCGCCTGACAATGGTGCAGGTGGAGAAGATCATTCTGGGCCCGGAACGGGCCGACAGGTGACCACAAACAGCCTAACAAGCAGGTAATTACCCCACAAGGGTAATTTACTCAACTAAGTGCCACTTTGACCACCCCGTCGCTGAGGCTACGTGCAATTACGTCTGGAGATCGGACAATGGAACATGTGTGCCGTCCACCGTGTGGGAGGGACACCAAAGGTAAACATGTTGAAAATTAGGAAGGGCACAAAAGCCTGGGAGTGACGCATGAAGCCCTCCATCGCGCACGTCAAAGAGTCACCGCTGTCACCTCACACTGTAACACCCCTGTCTGGCACGTACCACGGGCTGTGACTAAGCATTAACCATCTTCCTCCTTCTGGGCTTAGGCCTGATAAATAATCAAATTACTACCCGGGTGGAAGAAAACAGAGCGAGGGAATCCACATGATCCTTTTTTGCATTGAAAATGATGAGTGAAGATACACGGAAACAAGCCATGTGAAATGTCTTTTGTATTCGTCCTTTAGTTTGTCCCTGTTCTGCATACACTGCTGTGGGATTTTAAAGCGGAAAAAAAATTAATCTGAGCTGCGTGTGCTTTTGTGCAATCGGAAAGTGCCTACATTCTTTATTATGTATTTAAAGAGGAATATTTAACTTTTTTTATGTAAGTGATGGCCTGGTGGAGCCATCAAGGTAGATGAAACCAAACCCATGGCACAAGGCACATTACTAACAAATGTGTCACAAATAGGCAGTTATTCAAAGTCAGCTAAATCTCATGATGCTGCTGTCAAGTGAATCTATATAATATTAATTAGAGGCTTAAATTAGTCTTAAATGCGTTCATGTTCAAAGCAGGGATGTAGGAAGAGAGATGGAGCATCTCATCTGTAGGAGGCATCAACAATGTATTAAAAAAAGGAACATCTTTCACTAATAGTTGTGTGTCCAGTAAAAGCTTTGAATACAAATGAAAGGATTTAGCCAAGTCGATGGATATAATATCCAACCCCCCATCTGCAAAGTGACATCATTAAAAGGGGGCCCAGAAGAAGGGCGTTTGCTTAGGCTCCGCCCCCGAATCCGCGCGAAAACCCATCCCGAGCGGCAGTAACACACTCTCCCCTGACTGATGATGGCTTAATTACCAGCGCAAAGAAAGTGTTTAATCTCTGACCCATTTCATGTTCTCCGGGTTCTCCCGTTTCGCCGAAATCACACCGCTGCGCCCCACTCCACCGGGGCCCCCACAGATTGCGGCGGGCCTGCAGGGTGCAATTAGGACACACTAAATGAAGTTGACTATATGGTTTCATTTTTCCTCTCATCCCATCCACCCCTCCCTTCCCCTCATCCCACATAATTAACATGGAAAAAAGGAGAGAGAACCCCTTTATATGAAAAAAAAATCACGGCAAGGAAAGACAACAAAAAGGATAAAAATGGTAGGAACACTGTGACTGACAGCCCTCACTGGCGCTTCGTCTGCATTTGACCTGTTCAGGTCTGTCCTGAGGACGTCTTTCACCTTAAAGGTGTGTACCAGCTCCACACAAAACGCGGGGAACTGTAAAGGCCGACGGGAGCGCCGGAGCGCTCCGCGCCAACGGGCCAATCAGAGCGTAGCGCTCCACTAAAGCCCCGGCCTCGGCTACACAAACAAAGGCTCGCCATCTGAGACCGCAGGGGACAGGATGCGGTTCTACTTATAGCAGCATTCACACGCCCTGAAAAAAAAGAGAAAAATAATAAAAAATGCGGTGCTGAAACACCGCTTCACAAGAATGCCAGGAAAGGCTTTAGAGACGAGACCCGAGCCGCAGCTTTGAACTGCAGGCAGCTTCTAAACTATTCCAGCACGCCGGCCTCGCGTCTTTTGAAGAGCAAGTTATCCTTAGCGGCCGCGTGTCCTGTTGTGAACGAATTGTTTCCTCTTTCACTTTGTCTTTGTTTTTTTGATGAAACTGACACGGCTGATTGTTCTCCTGGGTAAGGTCTCCAGGCCTTGGGCCGCTGGTGGTGTGCCGGAGCCTGGAGCTGGGTCTGGGTCAGGTGTCCGTCCTGCTGTCCTAAAGCGTTTGCAGGGTCTCCGTGGGGATGCCTGACATTTCCTCAGGGTCATGACCTCAGTGTGACTTGAGCAAAATATCAATATTCAAATAGCCCCCTTGCACATATACTGTTGCCCAGACGTTTGGGCCCGCCCCCTTATTAAAAATGCATTACTTTTAAGTACTTTAAAACTACTTAAAACATGACTGGTTGCTGTGTAACTGAATGCATGTGAATATTTCTGCACAAGTTTAATTCACTACATCGTTTCCAGCAACTTTTGAAAATAACCAAATAACTAATTGAACTGCCATCATATATTTTATTTGTTATATTTCATATATTATATTTATTTTATGGGTGGTCAGAAACTTCTGTAATGTAGTGTAAAGAATGACTTCACAGCAAATTTTGAGGTGGCTGTGCCCTTTATGAAGCCATCAACACTGAATTTTCTGTCAATTATAAGCAGGAAAGACCCACTCTGTGCTTTGAAGTACATAAAATGAGGTGCTGCGTTAAAAATAAAATAATGTGTTGTACAGAGATGCAGGATATTGAAAGCGCAGCACGACCCTGTGCGCGAACGATGAAAAAGGCAGCAAACGTGCTTTTCCCACCTTTGCTCGGCTACAGAGAGCATCAGGCTGCATTGCTGAGAAGAAGGAAAAGCAATACGTGAGACGTGCACGCTTAACGCTCACAAACAAATCCTTTTAGAGCCCCTGAAAACAGGATTTGTAGCACAGTCGCCTGCGTAATTCAAATAATAAAATACCCAGTTCACAGCCAGAGGAGCATTTAGCTAAAGACCTAACCTCAGCATTTTAACCGGCTCGATTCTGTTATGCTACTAGTATTATTACGTTTCTTTTCCCCCCAAAAAAAACGGCATTTTGAAGGAGTCACGATCCCTCATCGGCCAGCACTGGCACCGGAGATGGCGGAGTGAATATTCAATCGGGCTCAGGCGATCGTTTGGAGCACTCGACAAGAGCTGATGTCTGATTTGCCGGAGTCGGCCTTGAATCTGATGCATCGCTTGTCACTGACTGATTCCGCTCATCACTGACAAGTCTGTTAGCCAGGAGACCTGCTGGGCGCTCGCTAATATGAAGGCCCCCTCGTGAGAGTACATTACATCAGGATTAGCCTCAGCCAGCCATTACCGTCCCTGACATCGTCGCAACCTCCTTGTTCCGCGCGATGCTGCAGATGCTGCGAGAATTCCTCCGAACCTTGTCGTTTTTCGGCAACAATGCGGCTGTTTCACTACAGCGGGCGAAAGGGAAGTGCCCGACTCGAGGGCAACGCCAGTCGAGTGTTTTTGACGAGCAGAATGATTAATGGCAGCGACACCCATATCCTGACGGTTAAAAAAAGGGACATTTCGGGCCCGAGGACCAATCATTGTTCTGCTTTCTAAATAAACAGCGGTGTGCCCAGCGCCCCGGCCCATTAAACTCTGACCTCGAGGCGATACGATATTCTTAGTCCACAGATCGCTCCCCCCGGCGCACTTTGAGCAAGAGGAGGGGACGAGTGCAAAGCTGCACGTTGGCCTACCCCGACAGGAAATTCCACAGCTTTTCCCCGGCCGGCGAACACAATACCACCGCAAAAGATGAAGGGAGCGAAACAGACAAAGGGAGCGGAGGGCAGATTTGGGGAGAGGGGGGTGGTCCGACACCAAAGATAATGTCTTACGTGTATAATCTCCCCATTCCAGACTGAAATATAAATGATGTGCACGAGAGAAAAGATCAGAAGCCACTGAAGCACAAAAAAAAAAAAAAAAAAAAACTAAAGCAGAGGAACAATGAGGCTTTGATGCCGAGATTGAGACATCTTCAGCTGAATGGGAGCGGCGGCTGATGCGGCGGTGGGCCGCGGCGGACTTGTGCTTCACTGCAGCCTCGGGGTTAACCACAGATAAGAGTGTTTTGACAGGATTAAGGAGAACGATAATCCTTCCCCAAACCATAACCTTTTCCCTCAGTGCGCTTTGGCGGATGAGAACGCTATTACCTTTTAAATGATCTATTAATCTTCCAGAGGTACAGTATGCTCCCCACAGTCAAGGGCAACTAATCACCCCAATCAATCAATTAACCAGCAAGCAGCGAGTGGCAGTGACACAACAATTACTTAAGACCTGACACGCTGAAACAAGCTCAGAATGATAAAACTTCGGAATGGTGTTCTGGCCACATTGCGGCTGTGGTTTCCCAGTTATTACCTTAGACCTCAATTATAATGTTTGAGGGTGTGAGTGTCTGCGGTGCTTGAGCAAAGTGAAGGGCCCAGCATGCAACGTTGCCGCGACGTATAAGATGTTTGACGGCCAAGAACAGCAACAAAAATCTACACTTCATCAATAATTTAATATTTTTTTTTTAAATATCCAAAATGCAAAAGACATTGTGAAGCCAATATTAGCATTTAGTAATGGCATTAATGCACTAATAACACATTAATCATTTTTGTTAAAACATGAATGCTGCTGTTAACCAAAAATGTGTTTCTTTGGTCGTCACCTATTAGTCATATAACTAATAACAAATAAACACGGGAATTGTCAAAAAAATGTTGCCATCTGTGAGCACTAATGTGCTAACATTGACCGCACTTGAAAAATATCAGCTTATTAGCTTTCTAGAAATAAGTAAACAAAACGTTATTCAATATTTTCAAAATAAACATTACTTTTGTTAGTGACAATAACAGCATGCAAATATTTTGACTGCAGTCGCCTTCATTAGATATGAATTTATTCATTAGATGTTAACTCTTGTGTGGCCTGCACGGAGGTGGCAGGTGACACGCCTTCCTGCAGGTCACATTCGGCGCACAGCTGGGACGTGAAATTTTCCAGCAATTTCCTACAGTCGGCCAAAGGGGAGAAAAAAAAGTGAAATTATTAATTTCCACGGACACAAGCGCATCTCTGATAAATACACCACGGGAGCCAGACCTCCACATAATTAACTCTATGAATTTGCGAAAACCCACACGGAAGGCCCCGCCCTCGACACAGAAACTCGCAGCACCCACCCGCCACTGGGCTGGAAACGTCGCCGCCAGAAAGTGGCGTTTTCACCGTTTTTCGGGCCTGTTTGTTTTATTAGTGCTCCTGTTTGACTGCAGGTGACATCGGGCGGTGACGACAGAAGGGGCATGAAAATCTTTTAATAAAGACCTTGAGTTAAGCCGCATATTTGCACCTGGGCTTATTCCGCTGAAACCAGGCAACACCCCGAATGGGCGAAAGGAGGGCCGCCTTTGGGAACCGTGGAAACGGGGGTTGATGAACCAGTGAGCTGTGGAGCCGGCGAGCGCGCGGCGGCCTCCTCCACTGATCCCCGGCAAAGATTAACAAAGTAACAAAAGGCCGCGGCGCGGCGCGCGCAAAGCCCCGGCTCTTTAATCCGCCGCTAACTGGCACCTCCGGAGCGGCGCTGACCGCAGAAGAAGGCCGCGTCACCTCTCTCACGCCGCGCCGGGCCGAACGTCTTCAGCGGCGGGGAACTTGAAAGGCCCCCCTGAGTTCTGTTAGCCACCTGCTTCGCGCGGCCCGGCCTCAAAGGCATTAGAGGGCCATCTCTGCCGCGAAGAAAAGGCCCTTTGTGTGCCGGCTTTGAGGGGCATTGTCACGCTTCGGCGGGACGGCGGCAACATCTGCACCGCTCGGACGGGAGGAAGTTGTAATCAGGCACAGCGGCTCCCTCCCCCTTGTTGTCACATGGCAGGTATGGCGAGAAGAGGGTCTTTTTCTCTCCTTCTGAAAACGCGGCCGTTTGGGGGGACGATCGATCCAAAATGGAAGGCGCTTGGCCGCCGCAGCACGGCTCTCGGCCCCCACGCCCCATCATAGCAATGAGTCAGCTGCAAGTCAAAGAAATTGGGTAATTTGCTCCGCTTTGTCTTTCGAGGGGGCGGAGCACTTTCCAAACATACCTCTCCGTCCCTCGGTCACCCCTCTTCCCCAAAAACGAAAGCAAGAACTCTTTTGGTTTTGTTTTTTTTTTTTTTGTTTTTTTTGGGGGGGGGTTCATTTACATATAATTCTAATTACGCCGTAATAGGAGCGTGACAAGTGCAAAGACTGTTAAGTGGCAGACAGCGCAGACTGCGCAGGACCCCCTATGATACAGGATGACAAGACACAGCACAGGCTCCATCTCCTGCTAATTAAATGAATCAATTAAGAGACTATTGTTGCAACTGCGTAACTGATGTTCTATAGTGGCAATAACAGCCCCACTGGGAGGCCTCGTGCTACATTAAAACACTGGGCCCTACACCTCTATCTCATATCATTAGAAACATTTATTTGCGTCTTGCTGTCACGGCACAGAAGCCGTGATTTATGGAAATGCGGAGACAGGAGCGGTCGCAGTATGAGGTATGAGTGTGAGTCCCTCCTCGAACTCCAAAGTCCCCCCAAAGTTCGTTAATGGAAATCAGCACACCCATCAGCGGCCAACGGCACTGAGGCGCTAGGTAAGGGTCGCACATTTGCATACTTTCCCCTGCTACGCGAAGGCGGCTTAGGTGGCAAAATTATCATATTAAATTTACCCTCCTCAGTTAAACTGATTGTGTTTCAAATTGTTTTAGATGCCTGTCATTAATCCTTACCATGGGCCAAATGTGTTCGCCGCCAATCTGCACCAAGGGTCAAATTAACGGCATGCAAATGCCGAGTCCCGGTTAATTTCCGCTGCAAGGATGCCACATTAGCATACAGTTAGCATGAGGCCAATTTGCCATTTAGTTAATGTACAATTCACACCCTGAAACATTATAATTGAGGTCTAAGGTAATAATGCATGTGCAAAGAGACGTCCTTTCACTCAAAATGAGTGGCAATATAGTTTCTGAGAAAGGAAGACAAAAGAAAAAGGTAATCTAGCCGCACGACATTTTGCAGCAATTCAGATCAATGTAAATTCTGTGATTCAGAGGCATATTACTCAAGCGGCCGCTCTAATTTACGATATTTTATAGGTCCCTGGGCATGCAATGGTCTCTTCGACAAAGGCTGAAGGACACAGATATATGGGACGCTCATGGGGTGCAGTAAAAGTGAGCAGATCGATGTCTGTGTTAAGCCTTTGAAAGGCGACACTGTTTACTCAAGACGAGCGATGCCTGGCCGAACGCAACTCGGCTCCAGCAGACTTGGCGCCTGGTGCGGTCCGGACTGGCCGTGGCCAACGTCAACAGTGGCTCTCTGCGGACACTTCCACAAACGATTGGCATATACGAAGCAGCCGTCCGCCCCGTTCAGTGGTGTCACGTCCCCATCAAGGTCCCCCGGTGATGGGCCTTAAAGCCCCGGCCCACGGCTCATCCAGCTCAGGATCTGAGGTCCTCAGCCTGCACAGATCAGGCCTTCGCTGCTGTGTGCGTTTTACTACAGCTTTCACGCGATGAGAGTCCACAGCGGAATATGACCTCCATCATTCCCCTCACGATCAACAGGGGACCCCTCTGACCTGCTTTCATACCCCTTAAAGCCTATGTTATTGCTGCAGCGGACGTAGGTTTGATTTGCAGAGTTTGTACTTGACCGCCGCTGCTTAAAGGCTATAAATACTTGAAAGAGTCACACAGAGATCCTTTCATATTCGCTCTTGCTGGAGATGTTCCATGAGACTGTTACAGCGGGAGTTCAGATGCAAGCGACTATATGCACAGTTGCGTATAGACGCTGTGCCGCAGTGAAGGCTCAGTCATGCTTAATGTTACAGACGGATGTGGAAAAAAGCGAGAGTGTTCTGTCTATACTCCCCTAAATGTAAGAAAAACTCTTGTGGACAGAACGGTGTGACGTCCCGTTTGTGTTTTCCTTTTTGTAGGAGGGGCCTGTATTTACGGAGCTCCTCCCATACCTGACGCCGGAGTGAGGCTGTTAAAGATGGCGTGGGTATGCTGAGAAGAAGAAGGGAAAGGGGGAAATACAGTCGTCGTCTACCCGGCGCTTCTTAGTGGCCTGACTGCTTTGCTGTCTTTGTATCAAGGCTTAAATTGTATTTAACAAGTTAGTTAAAACGTTTGTGGCGTTTCCCTCCCTCTTTCTTGGTTGTTTACGTTCCTGACCCAGACCAGGACGTAATAATGGAGCAGTGAAATCGGAAATGTTGGGGACAGTAGTGAGTAGTGACGAAATTACTATTGAGTCATGGTGGAACTTTGTCAAACAACAGTTATGCGAGATAGATGAAAGTCATCACAAAAATGACTCAATCGAGGCCGCTGCCGTAGCTGCCGTAGCTTTAGCCTCTTTTTTAATAATCGCAGTGCTAAAACCTCCTCAGTCAGCCCTATTTTTGTTGTTGTCAAAAGTTCCGAAATGTTCCACTCTGAACTGCCCTCTGGTGGATAAACGAACGATGGTTGGAAGCTCTGGAACTGACGTCCATATTTTCGTGTGCAAAGTCAATAAAAATGTTCCTCTAGGTAACACGACGCGACCCTCCAAAATGTACCTCGGCACTCTGCCGGAGAACCTTGCGGCACACCCTTTACCGCGTCTTTATGCATTTTAATGAAAGGCACTGCAAGGAACTTTGCAAGGAATTAATTCCCAACTGTGCTGCCTGGGTTTGTCTGCATCTCGACGTCCTTCAAGCGGGCGCGATGGCAGAGGCCAGCGGAACCTCTCTCTGTGCCCCACACCCCGTGCCCACTCGTCAGATGGAGGGGCTCGCCCCTTTCCCCACCCCACACGTCCGCCAAAAGCGTGGGCGCGCGGGCGCACTGTCGGTGCCACCCCGGTGTCATGAAATCAAATGAACCATTTCAGGCATGCCGGCGCCCCCGGTTATACCCCCTTCTCCTCGGCACCTCATGACAGGGCTCTGTGCGTCAGCAGCTCTGACGGGAAGGTCAGGATGGTATGGGCTTCGCCAGTGCTATGGAGGAAGCCTGGAGATACTCACACATCCCACAAATGTGTATTAAAAAGTCTCATTTTGGCTCAACTAAGAAATCAAAATATCATTGGGTGAAACTAACAAAAGAATTTGACAGCCTGTAGTAACTCATCTGAGATGTTTTATCCGTTGACATCGAGAGCAAATCTGGGACTCTGGGTAAAAGACAAGAGGTGGTCATTTTTATTAACACATTTTCACATCCATTCAATTACTTTACACACATGAGCCATTTCTGCTGCCAATCGGGCTCAAATAAATTTGCAATATATTTTAAAATTATATGGTGATTCAAATCAGATCATGAGATTAAATTGATATGGATTTATAGAGGAATACTGCCGAAAAAAAGCCCATAGTGCGCCAGGTGACCTTGAACCCTTTGCCGAATCCCTCACCTCTCCTCTTGGATGTGCACCGTGGGCCATGATGGCGCCGCGAACGAGGGGGGAATTGAGCAGGGCAGTAATTGTAGTTATTGTGAAGGTTGCACAAAAGCTCCTGGTATCTCTAAGGGGGCAGATCTATCCGCTGCAGAGAGGGGCAGTAAGCTGGCTCTGGCACCGTGCCGGAAAAACGTCTTCCCGCCGACACCGGCCTCTCTCCGCAGAGCGGGACTCGGTTCACCGCAGTTCATCCGTACAACGCGCTCCCCTCATCTACCTGCTCTACGCTCTTCAATTTAGCCGCTCGTAGCGGGACTCTACCCGCTTTCTTCAAATACCACGCCAGTGCTTTCTTTTTCCTGGCCAAAATAATTAACCCAACTTATGAACATAATCTCTGTAATTATTCTGCGCGCTACAAAGGGAAAGATGTGCCACATCTGTCAGTTCTAGCCTGTTGCATTGTCTTTGGAGTGTGGAACGACCCCTCAAAGCTATCAAAGAGACAAAAGACCCATTAAAGGCAACAACGCAGACTGCCGGCATTCCCGTTGCACTTCGCGGCAGCATGTTGAAGGTCCCCGTCTGTTTAGAGGGTGGCGGCGTATCCTCAGACCGCGCTCTTGTCTGACTACAATGGCTGTTGGTACAGCGGGTCAGGCGTTCTCGCGGCAATCAGAGCTCGTCACGAAAAAAGGAAGTGCGAAAGGACCGGTGGAGCCGCGTTACACAGAGCACCGGCGAATTAACGGGACCTTCGACGCACGAACCCGAAGATCAATTAATGGGAGCATCCTGACGTCGGGGGGAAAATCTGAAGAGCGGAGGGGGAACGGAGATTTTGGGGGGCTTTTATGTTTCAGATGGGGGAGCTGTGGGCCTCCTGATAGCCAAAAGATATGGGGAGGGGCGGAGTCACATGTCCAGCTCCCAGCAAACCACCTTTCACCATAGCAAACATCCTTAAAAAACGTAAGTCAGTAAACACGTATGACCACACATAGAGTCCGGCCTTAATTAGGACGGGAAGGTGACAGCTGAACCCAGTGTGGGCCGTGGCACGGCGCTTTTATTCCCGGCCCCTCTCTCCGGCTCGCCCTCCGCCATTTCATCCTGTCCCCACTCCCCCGTCACTCAGCCGCGGCACATCAAAGTGCAAAATGTACAGCGCGAGCTGTTTATTTGCGGCCCGGTTCCCCTTTGTGCGCCGCCGCCGCCTCATCTCGGGAGAGCCGCGCCGAGATTTGTCACATGTTACAGGTTAGGGCCGACCAAAACAATGCCTGTGGGCTGCGTCCCAGCGAGCCGGGCAGCAGCTTCTCCCAAGATCTCGTCACCGCGACACAAATCTTTTAATCCCCTCGGAGGCCGGCAGAGCCTTGCGAGGGCTCTGGGGCGTGGGCGGGGCCGGTCAGGGCCGGCTCGGCCCAGGGAGCGACGCGCCGCGCGGCTGACGCCCGTCAGGTATCTGGCGTCCGCCGCCGCGTCCGCCATCGCAACTTCTGAAGGACTCTGAAGTGAAAAGAGCAAAAAGGCTCAGACCGGCGAGGGGCCGCAGCGGCTTACCTGCATACATATTCATGAGGCCCGTCCAGCCAGCCCCCGGTGGGGGGGTGTGGGGTAGAGGGGCCTTGGCGGGTGATCATTCTTATTCAAAAGCCCACTCCCGCCACCGCCATTCCCCCCTCCAATATCATCTCTACATCAGAGCTCACGTCCCTCGTTTCTCACCGGCTGCTCGGATGGGGAAAAGGAGCATGATGTGAAAACCGAAGGACAGGAGACTTGTTCACAGAGTGGCTACGGGACATCTTATCTGTCTTACTATTTTTTAATGTGACCAAGTCGTGGCGGATCTTAGATGCTATCTGGACGTGGTGTCTTTGAAGGGGCAGAGTCAGGGACACGGTCGTTCTAAGTTTGATATGGTCTCATTCCTTAGCTTTCGGAGAGAGAGAGAGAGAGAGAGAGAGAGAGAGATGCGTGCAACAGGAAGTGGCGATCAGCTACACTGCTGGTAATTTACTACGCAGGACAGCCACTGATTTCATTATCCTAATCCGGCACGGCTCGATTACAGCAGAGGACGAGGCCTGTCCCTGACCTGTGGGAGTTTATCTAGGGGACTTAGACATAGATTGACTGCATGGCATTGTACAAACAGTGAAAAGGGGTTAGAATTTCCCCAAACAGTAATAATATCACAGAATCTAATCCAAGAACATGGTTTTAAAAATGAATTTTATAATGACATGCAGGTCAGGCCCATGCAATCTAAATATCTTCACATTGACTGAAGATGAAGCAGAGAGTATTGCTTTATTTCTGACTCAGTATAATGTTGTGTAACATTGTTGTGCATTTGATTGCTTGATCATGGAGATTGTAAGACATTTCAGTCCAGATAAGGTAGTGGGGACATGTGCACTGTCCCCATTTTCTGATTGACATTTACATTTACATTTACAGCATTTATCAGACACCCTTATCCAGAGCGACTTACAATCAGTAGTTACAGGGGACAGTCCCCCTAGAGCAATTTAGGGTTAAGTGTCTTGCTCAGGGACACAATGGTAGTAAGCGGGATTTGAACCTGGGTCTTCAGGTTCATAGGCGAGTGTGCTACCCACTAGGCTACTACCACACAGCACCTGATTGACCCGCTCTGCCTGGCCGTTGGACTGCAGGTGGTCCTGATGACCCAGCTGAATGCCGCGTTCAGAGACAGCGACATGGGAGAATCCATGAAAATGGACAACGTGGTCCAGGAGAAGACCTGAAAGGGCGACAAAGCGGGCTGCCTTGGAGAAACATGCACATACAGCCGGGGTTGTTGGCTGGCACCTGGTCCAAGGCCTGTGTGGCACACTCCCATTCAAGGGTCCCAAGTGTTTACTGGCTGACAGGATGGGGGGCAGGAACGAGGGGAACAGTTGAGGGAGTGTTGACAGGCAAGAGCATCGGCCTTCATGTTCTTACTGCTGGGTCATGAGAAGTGCTCAAAGAACATGCAGCATTGGGCTTTTCGGGTGGTTTAGTTGTTTGGCCTGCCAGATGGCGATGCCATTTTGGTGGTTGGTCCAAAAATTAGAAATTGCAGGCCTGTAACCAATGACGTAATTTCTCCAGAGCCCACTTGATGGCCAGCAGTTTGATACTGAGTGGGAGTGAACTTCCTGGAAAATAAGCAGCATGGCTGGAGCTTTTGACCAGAACCTCGAAGGGCGAGGTCGGTGCCAGTGGCCTTATTCCTCGTGAGGAACTTGCATCTTCCTGCTAAAAATATATAAAATCTGTTTTTCCTGTACCTCCTCATTATTCAAGGTTATCTGCTGAGTCCTTGAGAAGCCTGGAGCCAATCACACATGCCTCTTTTTTAAGACACCCCCCACACCTTTTTTTGTGTGTGTGTGTGTGTGTGTGTGTGTGTGTGTGTGTGTGTGTGTGTGCATGGCAGCCAGGAAGTGCAGTGGGTCAGGTATTGACTGGCCAATAGTATGGCTCCTGGATGAGTATTTTGTCTCCTTCGCCCATTTCTTCAAGGCTTTCTTTAATCTCGCTGCAGTGGGATCCATCCCTTTGATGTGGTGATGCCCTCCCTAACTCGCTCAATATTTGATCTTGTCTCCATCTACTAAATCAAGCTGGAGCACTCTCCCACGTGCTCTTCCCCCGCTACGGAAACACAATCACATCGGCAGCGGCGTGCGCGGCCAAGAACAACGGCTTTGCACATTGCGTGACATAACTCAGCCAGCGGCACCGCGACCTCTAATTGTTATTAGCTAGGCAAACAGTTACATAATACTCCGCCGTGACTGACATGTATCCCAGGGCACCGGGCAGACGACGGAGTTTTCACGCCGATCCCCTCCAACTCGCCCGGCTGAAGTTCCTCGCAGACGTTCGCATGCCAACCCACACTTCCAGCCAAGAGATCTGAGAATCGGTCAAAAGCCAAAGCACCAGCGATTGTCCGTCCAAACACAGAGAAACTAAAGTACACCAGTAAATTCTACATACACACTTATTCTCTCTCAAACACAGACACACACAAAAAAAAAATCACTCAAACTAAAAATAAAACCCATCTGATAAGCTGACATGCATTAGGCAAATTTGACGTTCAACTTCAGTTTTCAAGTTTTCAACCACAAAAATTTGGCTCGCTGTTCTCGAGCACATCTCATGTTTGTCAGTGGCCTTATGTTTGTGGTGTAGAAGACAACAGCCAGATGGTCCTGCCTTCTGTATCAGAAGCCACTACTTAATTAGTCCCCAACAACTGTAATGGGCCTTTTCTTTTTCTGATGCAGAAATATGACTACATTCATTATTTTTGTAGTCAATAAAAAGAATTTCTAAAAAGAATTTTACTTAAACAGGTCACAGACACATCCAAAAACCTTTCAACTTCAGAAAGTTGTATTTTTTACTTAACATATTAGGTAACTATTAATTTAAATATTATTCAAAGAAAAGAATATAGGAATATTTAAGTCAAGCCCTTGTTTTCAGGATCTCCCTGAGATAAAATACTTGTGTCACAGCAACATAGAAAATTTTTAATATATATATTTTCTAAAGCGTATATGAAAAGTATCCTATCAACACATGACAATAAGCTATTTGATGAAAGAGAGTGGTGAAATGATTTTGTTACACACCTCTATGGCCTGAACTGGCCTCATCAACATGCTGACTGATCTAAATATATTGCAAAGTGATTTTCTCCGGTCTTGTTCAGCCCTATTACAGAACCATTAAATATAATTAATCTTCAAATTATAGCCATTTGTTTGTAGTCCATAGCAACCTGTCTTCATCAGCTGAAACCAAACATGTTCCTAGGCTGAAATATCAAAAAGACAATTAAATGTATAGATTTCCTCAATGGACATGCCTTTTTTTTTATAATGGTTAATCATCCTGCTAATTCAGCAGATAACACACAGCAGACACATGGCCTTTGTGGCATATTTCCATGCTTAGCGCCAATCAAGCATTTCTCATTACCTGACAAGGGCTTCATGTGACACTGCACCCAATCGCGGCACTATTCTGTCCCAAATTAGTTCCACTTAGTTGGGTCCCAATGACCTATTCAATGTAAATGCAGTGGGCGACAATCAGCGGACCACTGCAGCTTTTCAATGGCTGACTAAGTTCAGGGCCAGGCAAATTACAAGACAGAAAGAGCCAGGCTAATGCCGCCGGGAGCGCCGGGAAGGCTGGGTAATGATGATGAGGGCTCACAGCCGCCATACCAGTCAAGCACTCTCTCTCCGCTCCTGTATCGAGGCGCTTTGAGATGTTACAGAGAAATAATTATGAAAGGTGCTACAGTAGACCGGAACAGAATATATCTGAGATTAGGCACATGTCCAGTGGCTTTAATTGGAAGTCAGGCCACCGTATGATGAGACCTCGTTCCTTGATGAAAAAAATCTTGTCGCTGATTCTGCGACTTGATTAGTCATCCTATCCTATAGAATTTACACCACTAGTTAAGAAAAAAAAACATAGACACTTAATGCTCCGTGTTTTTTTTTTTAAATACCAATGAAAAGTGTAATTGAGGTGACACTTAATTCCCAGGTGGCATCGCAAGGGCGTATGGAAGAGAAAATATTTGCTTTTGAATGACACTGGGCCTAATAAAGAAAGCAGGAGTAAATGCATGAATGCTTAATGCAGGAGACGTATTAATGGAACGTGTTAGGAAAAGTGTGACTCTGCCCATTAAAAATCTCAATTTCAAATTGGCAAGCGTGAATCTTCGGGGAGAACGGCTGTGTTGGAACAACGTCAGCAGCCGGGGAACGTCTGGGTGGCTAGTTTTTTTTTTTTTTTTTTGCCCGTATCCGCGTCGTGTTGTTGCATGTGCATTTTTTGGGCGTGTGTGTGTCGCGTGTTCCGCCCGCGCCGTCCTCTGGGTGCCGTTTCCCCATGACGGGGACGCCAAAGCCGGCAGACGCCAGGTTCCACTCGCTGGCCACATCCGCGACGCGTCCCGTCAATGTCCTCCGCCCGCCGAGACTAGCCTGGGACGGGTAGACAAGACAGGACTGCTATCGGGGAGACGAACGCAAACTAGATCTCAAGTTCATCTCCCAGTTACCATGCGGCAGCCATTTTAAACAGATGGTGTCCAAACAACCTGTCATGTTTACTGCTCTTGCCATAAAAGACAAGGGTCCAACAACATGATTCCGCCGCCGCCCCCGGGGAGAAGAGGAGGCGCCGCGAACAGCTGCCTGGGAGAGAGGAGGGCCCTTCAGACCCAACTGCACATCGCCCGCGCCGGCCCCTCAGAACTCCTCCACCTATCTGGACGTGCTACATTTGCGGCAATTAAACAAGCTTGCCATTTGAATATTCGGTGACATCTCGCAACCTGCTCAACGGGCCCTGCATATAATCTGGTCCCCGCGGAGCCGGGGAGAAATTGTCCGTGTCACTATTAATGAAGGAATTTGCATTGTTATCTTAATTAAGTGGGAATAATGAAGGCCGGTTCTGAATTAGTTAATCGGCAAAAACTTGTACAAATGTGTTCGCATGGCCCATAGGCATGGCCCGGCCATAATGTATATTCTGCCAGGGTGCCGGGGGTTACGTCAAGCTGAAGGAGGCTCGCCGCTAATAAGGCAGGAGCTGCTGGGCATTTCTCCTTCTCCTCGGGTAGTCAAGATGGTGCCGTGACCCCGGTCGCACCTCCTCCCTCTCTTTTCTTTTTGTCTCTTCCCCACATGTCAAACAATGGCTTTGAGTAGGGGCGGAAAAAAAGGAAAAGAAGAGGAACCGGACGTTGTAAGCCAGGTGTTCTGATCTAACCCTGAACTGTCTGAATCGGGCACTGGGGGGGTGGTTTTGGCTGCACCTCCGACTCGTGGTGATAGGAGCCTCCTACGGCGCAGAAAGTGGTTGTTTAATGGCCTAAGTGGGGTTTGTCAGGTTTGACACGTCGAGTGGATGGCTGTATGGGGACACAGAGACGGACCCAAAAGCCTCCCAAGTGCTCCCAACTGAAGAGCCTCAAGTGGCCAATGAATTATTTATAGGGCCTGGGAGAAGCTGAGTGAGAACATGGCAGTGAATTACGGCACAATGGATTCCAGAAGAGGCGTGCGCATCAGACAGGCATTTAGCAATGAGCTCAGTGGCAGAGTGAAGCCACAGACACAAGAGGAGAGGTGGGGGAGAGAGAAAAAGCTATTATTCCAATGCCACATGCAGGAGTCCTTCCCGAAACGCTCTCAGCTAACTCATGTGTGATTCAGACATATTAGCTCTTTACTGACCCTTTGGGGAAACTCGGCTTCCTATGACACAACCTCATAAATGTCATGGGAAGCAGCATATGCACTAGAGTCTGGACCGACTGCTCCATCATAAAAAAAACATATGACTCAGAGAATTACAGAGGGGGGAATAGTAGTCAGTCCCTCCAGGATTTGATGTGAGCTTTTCTAGGGTTTGCTGCAACCTGAAGTTGAGTCAGTAAAACCTCAAGAGAATTCAAAACTTGTTGGAGAATTAATTAAGAAATGCAACTTGTTCCACTGAGAATAAAACAGCCCATAGCAGGGTTTTTTTTTATGTGAATGATTCATGTCACACATGTGACTGTGATTTTAATTCAGACAAGCAGGAGAATTCATATAATTAAAATTTTGCTTTCAATAAATTACACACATACACATGCATAGTTTCACATTTATGAATGAAATGTACAGTGGCCGTACAGTCAATTTCCATATTTAATGCATAAGTATATTAGAAGCCACATAAAAAGACGGTTCATGTGAGGTGAAACACAAAATAATTATACAGACCTGGTTGTATAAAATGCGTAGCAATGTGCATTTTACCAAGGAGAAGTAGCTGTGAAGAAAAGGTTACGTGCTTCTAGCATATGTAATATGCACGCAAAGTGTGCTTTAAAAAAAAGGTTACCGGAGTAATGCGTGCATACATGAATGAGCTTCCAGAAAATAAAGACTTTACGAGCCAAAATCCCTTCGTGGATTTTCCCCCAGTCCTACAATTACGTCTGAATTGCAAGAGATCCCAGTGTCTCTCCCTTCCCCCTCGCGTTTGTCTCCTGGTAATCTCCCAGCCTCAGGTACTGAATGCAGGGCTCCGTGTCATATCTCTTTGCTCCTCTGGAAAGCCGCCATGTCAATCAGAGCAGCTCAACTGCCTTACATTTCATTAGCGAATGTTCTGCCGCACACTTCTATCCATTATGCGCATTAGATGCAGAGGGCTTAAGTAAGTCCTCATTGCGTCGCGTGACCTTCCACTCGCCCCCCACCCCTCCCCCCTTTCGTCCTTCGGCGCGGGGCGAGGGGACCTTTCACGGGCGGCCGCGAAGCATCGCGTTCGGGTGTCTCTCGGCCGTTAAATGTCATTGATCACGGCTTCCTCGCGTCCCTTCAAGTCGCGGCTCCTCCAGCCGGCTCTCATTACAGCGATCCGGAGGCCGGCCGCTGAGCCGCTGTAAATCACACAGGAGCTCGCCACCGCCGCCGCCGGGCTCAGCTCCCGCTTCCCTCTCCATTACGCCTGGCCTCCGGGAGCAGCCGGCGGACGGCTGGATAAACGGCTCAAAGAGCCGACTTTAAGCCCCCTGACACGAGAGGAGCGACTTGCGGGCCAGTTCGGAGGATATTGTTGTTTACTGACAGCCTCCAGCACCCGGGAGAAGCTCGTCCCACACGAAGCCAGTTGTGCAAACACAAGATCTCGGGCCCAGCCTCAGAAACTGGGAACCTTACGAAAACTTTCTGGGGACAAGTGGCGTTTTTTTGAAGTCTCGGCGATTCCGGTTATGGGTGAATGGAAAAACGATTTCTGTTGCAACAAACCATCCTTGGGGCCCACATGAGCAGCTGATGAAGACCATGTGTGGCTTTCCCACTGAGAGGCCGGCAGAGGCCGCGGTGTGGGGCGCATGTGTCTAAACATTCGGCCTCCCTCAGACCCAAAATATTGGAGCCTGTGGTGTGAAAAAAAAGAGATGCCGTGGAACTCAGGTCCGACTTCAGATAAAAGGCAACTCGGACTGTGAGAAACTGCCGTGGGTACTTTTCCATTGTTGGAAGTTCAATACCGGGAACTAGGACTTTTACACTTCACAGATCCAATGACCATTGACAAAAAATCGGGCATGTTGTCGCTACATGAACTACAGAACCGTTTCTAGGAATCATAGTACTGGGGACTACTTTAGCTGTCCTACAGCGTAGGATTTAAGTCTTTACACTAGGAGCTACTACATTTTAGCCATGTTAACACATTTATGTACTGAAAGATTCCTAAGTCCATTTGCCGGGTAAGTTTCAATAACTACTGTAACTACTCCAAAAGAAACTATTGTTCTTTTTTTCTGGTTTGTGCTTCAGGTTCCAGTTCTTTTCATTTACATTTACGGCATTTATCAGAAGCCCCTATCCAGAGCGACTTA
The DNA here is from genome assembly GCF_900700375.1 of Denticeps clupeoides. Classification (NCBI taxonomy): domain Eukaryota; kingdom Metazoa; phylum Chordata; class Actinopteri; order Clupeiformes; family Denticipitidae; genus Denticeps; species Denticeps clupeoides. Next base: position 7,706,382 of record NC_041715.1, read on the forward strand.
CAATCAGTAGTTACAGGGACAGTCCCCCCTGGAGACAAGCGTCCTGCTCAGGGACACAATGGTAGTAAGTGGGCTCTGAACCTGTGAACCTGAAGTCTTCTGGACCACAGGCGAGTGTATAGCCCAGTAGGCCACTACCACTTGTTCAAGCTTTGCCACAAACCAGACCCATTGGTATTTATCGTAACACAGCAGGGGAATGCAGTGAATAATAAAACTGCAACCATGGACCTGTCAATTACCTCAGTTACAGATCTCCACCAGGACAAAGGACAATGTCCAGCATGATATACACAACATGCCTACAATTAAGTTACACTTATTGTCACAACAGTAGTTAGCCAGGAGTGACACGCTCCTACGACCCAAAGTACCATTATTTCTCATTTCTGAAGGTCCTGTTGAAAAGATGGAACTGCAACGCAAATGGTTAAACCAAAACATGAATGAAGACAAGAGAAGCCGTTTTTGAATTTAAGCTTTAATGATCAAGAGGAAAAGGTCTAGAGTTTAGGAGGGGGTCAAGGAGGCAGGTTCTGTTCACTTCAGGCAGTTGGCCGACTTAAGTGCTCCGGCGCTGCGCTGATGCAACGTGGCATCTTTAAACAAGGAGTTTACATTAAAGGTCAGGGTCGTAAGGACAGCGCATCGGGGCTGCCATCCGCTGTGCAGACGCAGATCAGGAGGCATTACCGAGGCCGGGCTTCTGGAGGACGGGGCTCCACGCTCCGTCTCAGATTCGCCAAGCAAAGGTTACAAAGGCAGTCCAAACAAAAGCCAAGCAGAAAGTTTAAATGCCAAACATGCGCCGGGAAACTTTCATGCACGATGCTGCGCTCCAGTCACTAAGTAATGACCCGGAGGGGCGGGAGGAGTATGGGTGGATGGATGGAGGAGGAAGGGAAGGGCAAAGAGTACTTGCGAATCAGTGTCCTTAGTTGGAGCGTGCCATTGTTTGGAATTTTTGGTCTTTGTGTTTCTAATGTGCTGGAAACGGTGCCGCGGTTAATATAGGCTGCGTTGGGGAGCGAGGGGTCACTGTGTCGGCCAGATTGGAGGGGGCGAGATGAGGTGGATCAAAGACAGTGTTGTGGGAGCTCCTCGGGGGGGATTATACCTCTTTCTGTTTGCATTTTCCCGCTGTTTCACTCATGGCCCATAATAAGCCTCCTTTCCGAGTTCAACCTTGGCTTGTTATGACAACAGCAACAACAAACAGAATAGCAGAATACGGCTAAATCCACCAGATACCGGCCTGGCATGACTTTGTAATGAACTTTTGTTCAGATGGTGGGTGATGGAGGTCTTATTAGCCAGGTACCACCGGCACTGCCTGAGATTCATGGGGAGGTGCAGTGAATACAAACCAGCAAATAATGAGACAGTGTCAGTAGAGGATGAAGCAAGCTACACTGTTACAACCCCAAAAAATTTGACAACTTCAGGCAGCAGGGAAATCATAAAAAGTTCTCACATCTAGAAACCTTAAAGTACATGTGCTGAAAAAGTAGGGAAATCCCTTACCAGAACACCAAAGATGAAGGTTAAATATCAAAAACCTAATGAGTAAAATAACTAAGTCATCGGTTTTGATCACAAATCATTAAGGTCATAATTACAACTGCATTAAACTAAACCTAAATGATGAGCGGACTTGATTTGATTCTAGAACTTTGTATTTTTTGTCATAGTTCTGTTTGTTTCCCATCCACACTAACACATTCCATGGCCTTAGATCATCTCCTTGGCTACTTTTACACTAGTCTGCTCTGGGCTTTTATTTCACTGGCGTGATGTCTGGCTGTACACTGTGGATTTTATGGTGGATTTGGTTTGTCTATCCTATATTTTACACTCACTGTTTTGTGGTGAATTTTTGTTTCTTGTGTACATCACCAGAGCACAATATACATCCGCCAGTAATGTGGCTGTGGACGTCTGAATTAAAATCACAACGTCACATGTGGGACATTTAAAAAAAAGAATCACTGCTACTTGCTGTGCCTTTTTCAATTCAAGTCATGTTAAATTACTATTGGAATTAGTAGAGAAAATCCCCGCTAATAATAACTTAGGCCGTGACTTACGGATTTCCTGCCATTGCTCGTAACGATGCACACAGCGTTCCAACAGAGGCTGGGACGAACACAAGCCTCTATAAGGAGACGCAATACACGGGTGACAATATGGACAAAGACAGTTTGTCACAGCTCCGGAACCAGCAGTGTGATAATCAGCAGTGTAATCCTAACTGGTAACAAGTTTTAAGAAATACATTTAGCTATTAGCATTCCCCAAAGTATTCAGACAGTAACAGATCTGTCTGATTGCAATACATCGGGCGAACACTTTGCACACAAAACGCATTTTGTCAAGTAGCCATCTATAATTAATTAAGGAACTTTTAATGAGTTTTGTAATGAGATGTAAGTCGCGTAATTCTCCATGTACACATTTAGCATTTCCCTCCATGTGTGCACAGCACAGAGCGGCCGTTTGATTAATTCTAATCCTTTTAATTAGAGACCCTTTCATTTCCCCGAAGGGTTTTGATAACGGCATCTGTCATTGAGTGTTATTGACTGATGGTTTCATTATGCCATAAAATGAGATGTGATCTACAGCGGAGTATACAATAGCAACAACATGGCGTTACAACTTTACAACAACCTTCCTGACAAGTCAAAGCATTTTCATTATGGAGATTTTACTGACATAATTAGAATATCAGAAGTATCAAACCTCAAATGTATGTATGTATGTATGTGAGTGTGTGTGTATATATAGATTTACAAAATAGGATTAAGCAATTAAGGTCAGATATGGTCATTGTGGATATATTTACCTTTATAAGGTGATGCTTAGCCCAATGCAAGCATTGCTTGTGTGAAATGATGGCCAGACCAGAAATGACCAGATTTATGGGACAGGACCGAACCACTGAACAAACTTCATTACACGATAGACTGGATTTATTCTGGACTGGCTGTTTGGTGGTCAGTAATGTACAGGTAGTGAGTAACAATGAGCAAGTAAATAACCTGTGGAAAGAGGTTAACTGGACACCCATAAGGTTCTGGTCCCTCCTCCTATGTCCTTAATTCGTATTTATCTCAATTGTGGTTTTGTTCGAAAAATATCAAATGACTTGATTGTTTCGCAAACACACTGACTACGAGAGCAAAGTGAAGGAGTTGACAGCGAATGTCACGTCCTGCGCCTGCAGGTGACGGCGCTCTCTGCAGCTGCGGCTGTGCGGCCCCGCAGCGCTGGCGCGCTAATGAGGCTGCGCGACCAGAAGACGTCTGTAGGGGTGCGGGCTGTATTTTATATACTGCCATTCAGCTCTGCTGGCACCCGTAACGCTCACCCAAATAAATAATGGCTGTTATTCAGCTGGACAAAAAAAAAAAGGAGCTCTAGTGGAAAGGAAACATGATGCATTCAATTTTAGACACACATTCACACAAAATCTTGTCCATTTTTTCCCCCCTCGCTGACCTCTACCCTCCTCTGCAGGAAAGTGCAGACAAACGGCCACAGAAAGGCTGCATGAACTGTTTCCTGCATGTAATGAACCTGTCTGTGAGCTGTGGATTCAGGATGGATGCGTGTGGTTGTTCTGCGGAACCGGTCCCAGGGCGAACAAGGCCGCCACGCATGCAGGCCTCTCACTGCATCTCTGCTAACAACCCCCTCCTCTACTCCAACCTGCTCCCGCTGCGCGGTGGTGATTCGACAAAACAATACTGGAATCAACCCCCCCGCCCCCCTCGCCACGTCTCGCTCGAATGCTCGCAAAGCGAGTCTGAGCCGCGAATCGCTCCGGCGAGAACCACGAGATCCCGCCACGGCCTCCAGTGAGCAGCAGCTCAGCATCATTCATCACGGGGCTGAGTGGGAGTGTGGGGCCCGCAGTAGGTTGCAGACACCGGCTACTGTAGGTGCGCGGCGGCCCCCGGGACCCCGCTCCACGGCAAACCCAACCGCAATGGCAGCGGCCTGCTTCTCTGCGCCGCAGCCGGAAATATCTTTAAATCCGCTTAGCCACCATCGGAAAACATCCTATTCTCCTTAATTCTGAGATATTGCTTTGGTTTATTAAAAACATGAACATGATCCATTATGACTCCCTATGCGTTCCCCCCCACTCTCCCACATGCTCTCCACAAACGCATTACGAGGCAACGTCGATTTGTCTGGGGTCTGGGTTTACGCAAGCTTCTGGGAGGTTACGCTTAGTGTCAGGTTCCGGATCTGTTGCTAATAAGTTAATATGACCTAAACTAGGCCACAAGTAAATTCAGGGGGAAACAAAACACAAGTGCTGAGAGAAAAGCAAGGGCTAAGCACCCGGCAATGTACGTTTAACAGTTCTCACTGGCAAAAATGGCATTTATAGAGCCTCCATCTATATGTCACTGTTGTTGCTAAGCAATCTTATTCAATCAGTAATGTCGATAGCAGAGGTCACTGTTTATTGAGTGCAAAAAGGTAAATATAAGCATTAATATACTGACAGTAGTAGTCATAGTAATACTGATATTAGTTTGTATATGATCAAAGTATATATCACACTTGTAATGGCAATACCCTGTATTATGTTGCTTTTTCATTTACAGAACATTTAAACATAAAAACATGGCGCTTTGCTCAGTGGCACCTCAGTGGAACCTTGGCGGCTCGGGATTCTAACCGGCAACCTTCTGATCACGGGTCCATTTCCTTACCTGCCAGGCCACCACTGTCCTCTAAAAAATATATTTACTTTGCAGTATAGATTGTATGTTGAAGTAGCTGTAGCTGCCAAATACGGCCTAGTAATAACAGTGTGACTATGACACTATTACACATGAGCAGATAATTAGCATTGAAGAAAAGTTTTATTGATATGTGGTGTCAGAGCTCAACATGCTTTGACCAACAGCCTCGGTCACTACATAAAAGGGTTTCTTCCTTTTTCAACAGATCTACTTGAGAATGTGAATATTCCTGTAAAAATTATAAGAGTTTTCAGCCAAAAGAAGCCAGCCTGGAGCACTACTAGTATGTAATCTCAGGAGATCATTCGCCTGCATTGTTAGCCCACCACTGTCATCTAAAGATCACATTTAAATTTGGATCCAGTCCCCCTCCTCACAGATCTCTGAACAGCAGAGCTCAGCGGAGGCCTGCACACTCCTGCTATGGACTTGTCTCTAATCCTGCGCTGGCCACCAGCCTAAATTCTGTGACTGCACACTGGCCGGCCTCCAGTTTTCCTCTACGGCACAGGGCATCAGCCTGGCAGTGCCACCCGCCAACACGCAGACACATGCACACAGAACCCTCACACACAATGTGCACCCACTCAGATATAAACACACACACACACACACACACACACAAATGCTGGAACCATGACCGCAACCACTTGATCAAAACAAATCAGTCAGTTGCAGACTAACACAGCCCAGGAGCATCGGCACACCTGACCAAACCACAGTGCTCATTTCGGCTGGGCAAAACATGGCAAAAATGATCTGTGCATATCACCGGAGATCACGTCAACTCTTTCACAATTATACTAGTGGTGCCAAAAAAATATATAATTATGCAATAATAAGGAATGAACAGAGAACTGGGCATGATAATAAAAAAAAATTAAATGTGAGCAGAACATATTTTAGATATTAAATATCTATCATGACTTGTCCAGTATAATATACCATTATACTATACTGTTACTGTCAAGTTATTGGGATGGGCTCTGCTAATCTTTCTGCATCTATGGTTTGATAGTGGACATGGTCCAGAGGTGACAATACTGGAAATTGTGTTTATGCTATCTGCAGATGGTGCCGTGAACAAGATCTATTATGAGGAAATAAACAAAGGGGAATACAGGAGGAAGGGAGGAGACAGGACCGTGTCTTCACTGCTGCCAGATTGGGTGGATATGAATTCGATATATTAGGAATCTTGACAAGAACAGCTACTGAGGAACCTAATTCTAATTCAAGTATGTTAAATTGTAATGGCAAGTGAATACCGAACCAGTGTTCATCCTATTTTGGATTTTAGATGATTTTGGGCTGAAAAAAAAAACACATATCTGGCAACACGGAGAGTGTGTAAATCGTTGACAATGAGGAGGTAGGGGGAGAGCTGTCATTCATCTTTCCATTTAAAATCATTGGCAATTGGTGACAGAAATACTGACAAAAGAGGAAAGTTAGTTTGGTAATTAGTTATCAATAAACAGTATTTTCTTTTTCATGTCTGTTTATTTCTGTAAAACCTGTAAAAAAAAAAAAGTGACATTAGCGAACGCTCCCCACACACCACGTCTATTACAGCACTTTGAAAGAAAATTTAGCCGCTGGTGGACTAAGTGTGTCTGGCTTGAAAAGACAAGTCAGGATGTCTTAAATGCTAAAGACATTTACTTCAATTAAGTCCAAGGGTCTTGTGTAGTTAATCCACTTGATAATCCATTTGGGCTAAAAACCAGAGCAGCGAGATTTAGCATCTTAACAGAAGATGTAGTGCTATTTTGATTTTTATTTGCCACGTGGCCATAGATAACAATATAACCAAGGTATTTAAACAGAATGTGGATATTTCCTCCTGCCAGACCATCCACGTTGGCAGCAGCCCAGCCTATTGCAGCAGCAGATTGCGGCGCTGGCTCCTAAGCGGATCTCTATCCTCTCTCCACTCGTTTCCAGTGCAATCAGCAAGATGAGGTGTTTAAGCCCCCCAAAATGCACACTGGAGCCCTCCTCTCCTCCGTCACGGGCCTCAGCAAAAATAATGTGCTTGGCCGGCGGCCAGGGGGCTGCGGCTCAAATTGGCCTCTGTGAGTACAGCGGGTCAAGCCCAGCCCAGGCGTGGCCGCTAATACCACAAACAGGCCGCAGACGGAACTGGGCACGGGAGCACCGAGCGCCTCCCCGCCCCGCTCCGGAGTGCCAAATCTGGGCCCTGCTGCCACATACCTAAACTTTATTTATTATTAATAAAAACCAAACCCCCGGGCAGATTAGTCCCTGCTACATAGTTTGAGGCCTGGTCCGTTTATCTTTAACGGCAAACCATAGGAAGGTTTGTTTAAGAGACGGCACACATGCGAATGATTTGTGTGTGTGTGTGTGTGTGCGTGCGTGTGTGTGTGTGAACGCTAATAGAGACATGCCTACAGAAGCTCCGTGTTGAGAGCAGCAGATTGAAATTGAGAAACATGTTTGAAGAAGCGTCACGCCAGCACGGCCCATCTGGTGATGTCAGCAGTCGTGGCAGGAATGATGAGCTGAGAGCTGCATATGTAGCACAAAACCACTGAGAGATGGAGACAGAGAGAATCGGAGCGAGAGGGAGGGAGGGAGAGAAGGAGCGATGTGAAAGGAAAGCGAAGCCCGTCACACTGTGGCAGCACATACTGTCACACTCCTACCTGGCCACGCCTTGTTTTTTGCCCCCTCTTTCCTACAGGTGCAGATCATGCATGTTTTTTTCAGTTTCTGGAGTCCATGGTTTCAAATGCATTCTAACTATATTCTGACATTTGTGGAAACGAACAAGGGTTAATTTAATACTAGCAACAAGCATGTTTATCCAATTATCTTTTTGAGGGAGCTCATCCGAAAACACCATCATACAAAAGATGGAAATTCATTACAGTATTTTCTGGGGAAAAAATATCTAATTTGCCTTATATATTGCACATAACTCAATAATTATTTCTTTACTTTTCTCATTTATTGAATGTGCAATAAGTCAAATAAGCCCATGATCTGCACCTGGTGTGGTTGAATGTAGGTTTTTTCCAGGTTTTTTCCCCAAGGAAAAGGGTTAGGATTTATTATCAAAAAACCCAGAAAACAAATTTGATGTGATATTAGTGAACATGGCCTGTTTGATAAGTCTTTTTGGAGCCACTCTTAGCACCATGAAAGCCCCATGTGTACATATTTATTTCAGCGGAAAATGCATATTCTGCATGTCTGTTAATTTGTGTATCTACTATGGGACACCTACATGTGTGTGCTTTGCGTGTGTTTGTGGGTGTGTGTACGCCTTCACTTGCACAGCGGGGAGAACATGAACTGGCAGGTTCCTAATTATTTGTTATTTTACTATTCAAAGAAGCAAAGTCTTTGGGGTTTTATTGGTTAGGTGCATATGCCAGCTTCATCCATAAGAAAAGCCTTCAGGGTGTTAAAGAAATCACCACGTGAAAATGTGATACTACACTTGGGCTCTCGTTTCCTGACAAAATGCCAGTACCATCTGGGCCCTGAGGTTTCAGCGACTGCACGGATGCAGTTCCAATCATAAAATTCCACTCATGGACCTTTTACAAACCAGATCACATTAAAGACTCTTAAGTGTTTTTTTTTTTTCACCCACTTCTTTCTATTATTTATTGGAGCAATTGAAGAGCCAAATAAAGGGGACATATTGGCTTAAAACAATGTTAATACTCAAAGCATCATTAAGAAATCCTTCTTCATAACTCTCTCCTCGGGGGGCCTGCAAAATGATCAAGAATAATATGCTGTGCTTTGTAGCCACTAAGGTCATTTTCTGCATACAAATCCTCAATGAAGGAGGGGGAGGGAGTGTGAGAGACAAGGAAAGGAGAAGGGGAAAAGGAGAGTAAAAAATAAACATATAAATTAAATATATATATATTAAATAACTTGTGAAAGTCGGCCATTCATGTGAACAGAGTTCAGAGAATTTCCATGCTCAGAGAACAGATATTTTATGCAGACGCATAGATGTATTCAGTGGGGGTAGGCTGCACCAGCTACATGGAGACTACAAAGCCGGGCTCCCAGGGCTCATGAATAAGTTGAGGAAATGATCAGAAAAAAAATAAAAATGGGAGATGTTTAGACAGATGGCCCACTTAAAACGCGTAGGACAGAGCAAAAGTGGTTTTAATGAAACTTCACATTTATTGATCTTTAGGTTCCTTCCAGTCCCTTCTCTAAGGTGAGAGCAAATTTGCCGAGTTACAAGTGCCTGTCTAAATGACATTAAAAGATAGCGGTGCCTAAAGTCCCTCAGACTGAATTAAATTGACGTCCTAAGCAGGGAGAGAGGAGGGGGAAAGAACACAAAAGACACAGAATCAAATGAAGGACTTTCAAAAAAACGACTGTGGTGCCAAAGAAAATAAATAGCAGGGGATTTCGCTCTTCGAGGTTCTTAAAGAAAAAAAAAGAAAATTTAAATGCTTTGAGTGAAACATGGTCTTCAGGATTTTTGGAAATACCATTTGATGGGATTCTGGCAAACATTTTTTTCCTCTGGCTCTTTAATGTAATATCAAATGTTGCTTGCTGGGGACAAGATGATATATTATGAATTTAGAGAGCATGAATTATTAATGCCGAGCTTTGTGTGAAATGTGCGTAATTATTTTCTGCCCCCCAAAACCTCCCCACAGTAAAAATATATATTGCGAGATTAGATCAAATGGATGATTTAATTTCCCCCTGACAAAACTTCACATGCCGTTCCTTCCCGAAAAAAAGCCCCGGCGCGGTCCCCGTGGCGGTCTCGGACGGGGCCGACGCACTCGTATCCCCGCGAATGGAAGCGGCCGCAGGCTTGAAACCACACAGGCCGTTTTGTGTTTATGCAAAACAGCCGACTTCCTCCGGTCCGAGGCGTCGACGCAGGGCCACTGGGGCGAAAAAGCGTATTCATGGCCGGCACCGCGCCGCACTACCTTTCCGCAGTAATCACAAGCCATTTTCACAGCTATCGTCCTCTATGGCGGGGAGCGCGGTCCTTTACAATGCCAAACATCACCTTAATAATACGCTTGGATTTCGCTTTCTAAGAAAGATGGACAAGGTTCTTTACCAGGATGGAAGGTTAACTGTTTCTCCTCAATAGGCCGAATTGAACTGGGGTGTAAACGTGGCAGGAACAGCTTGACACTCATCCTGCTCGCCATTAACCCTTAAGGCAGCCGTCTCGAGGGGGGCCTGTTGCTCGTCACAGTCGCGCTTTACCGCAGCCGTTCTGCATGGCTGCCGAAGGGAGGTGCGAGCCACACCTCGGAAAAATGACTTTTGCTGGAATCAAATTAATAAGGCCTTGTGTTCCTCGCCACAGAAAAAATGAAACCGAAATTTGGTTTACTGTGCACTGGTGTCCTAATCGAATCGGGCAGCACCCAAGGACCGCCAAGCGGCTTGCTCAGTGGAAAGTGCTGGAACTGGGCATGGGTTGGCACAAGAAATGTGACACGTCAGCAGTCCTAACGTCTCCAATGATTCTGCAATCGGACCTGCCGGCTACAGGCAGCCATGGCCAGCATCGGCTATTGTAAGGTGGTGAAATAGCCAACCACATCCACATCCAACCATCACAAAAAAAACCAAGCACCAAACCTCACGGGTCATTATGATGAATGAGGTGTGATGCACATATACCAATGTGCCATCATCCTCCCTCTCACCACTGGTGAGGACAAACTAAAGCAGAAGTGTTATATACAGTAGGGTCTGCATCATTTGTAAGATGTAATACACTCCCTACAATTATGTGCAATGATAATAATAATTAATTACAATATAAATTGAATAACTATGACTTCAAACTGTGCTATAATTTTATAAACATTTAATCTTCAGTTCTACTTTTTTGTATTGTCATTCATATTTTTTATTTTTAGTGTCTGCCTTCTGTTTTTGTATGGTCACTTTCATTGCTCTCGGTGGGCCTTGAGGTTGTCACAGAATAATTATGTGAAGACAGTGCTCTCTTCAGGTGTTTCATCTGTGCATAAAGGAGATCATTCAAAGCTTTTACTGACTTACAGTAACCCTTCAAATGAGTTCCTCTGATTCCCTTGAAATTTGGGGCATCTGCACATTTTTTCTTTTTAATCAGTGCCAATTTGCCAATTCAACAGTAAAAAAAACTATTGATCAGGAAAAAAAAAAACATATGATTAAGAATCCTTTGAGGAAACAGAGAAAATTAAGTTGACATTGCCCATGAGCTTGAATGACCTACACACGATTTTTCCTATTTTTCCTATTTGTCGGTGCAAACCTTGAAGTAAACATGGCCCTACCTGACCTTTCAGGTTCTGCACGATTGTGCCGGTCTTGCCATTAATGTAAACACCCGTGCTCCTCACTGGGGACGGCAGTCAACATCCGCAATTCGGCCCCATAGTACAGCATTGATTTCCATTTAGGGCCAATTCAATCTGTCCAATGCCTTTGCCTTGAGAACAGGCAATATTTATCCTTTGGCCAATGGGGGACATCCTATTGTGGTGGCTTTGGAGGGACAAAGATCCTCACAATAGTGGAGAATCTTGTCGTAAGTTGACTCCAGGCAGCTGCGGAGCCCATTCATCCACACCCGTCAGGGGAGCAGCCAGGCCATCCTTCTCTCTCCATTTATCCGCCTGTTGTTCAGTTCCCTCTTTCTCTAGGTTTCCATGTCATGTTGACAGGCACAAATATCACTTCATAATAAAAAATCCATCTTCCTGGCGGTGGGAGAAGCAGAGAAGGGAGGGTTTGATTCTGAGATTGTGGCCTTTAGATCTAGTGACAGGGACATTTCTATGTATGTCATGTTACTACTCTATTAATGCTACCTCCACACTAGCTGTAAAATATTGGTACCCCCATGAAAAATATGTACAGTACAGGCCAAAACACACCTTCTCATTCAATGTGTTTTCTTTATTTTCATGACCATTTATTTTGGTAGATTCTCACTGAAGGCATCAAAACTATGAATGAACACATGTGGAGTTATGTACTTAACAAAAAAGGTGAAATAACTGAAAACATGTTTTATATTCTAGTTTCTTTGCTCTGATTACTGCTTTACACACTCTTGGCATTCTCTCGATGAGCTTCAAGAGGTCGTCACCTGAAATGGTTCTCCAACAGTCTTGAAGGAGTTCCCAGAGGTGTTTAGCACTTGTTGGCCCCTTTGCCTTCACTCTGGTCCAGCTCACCCCAAACCATCTCGACTGGGTTCAGGTCCGGTGACTGTGGAGGCCAGGTCTCCACTTTTTGTTAAGTACATAACTCCACATGTGTTCATTCATAGTTTTGATGCCTTCAGTGAGAATCTACCAACGTAAATGGTCATGAAAATAAAGAAAACACATTGAATGAGAAGGTGTGTCCAAACTTTTGGTCTGTACAGTATAATTAAGTAAATATTAATAAACTTGATGAATAAATAATATTTTTGTTTCACAATGAATTATTAACATACATACACATACACACAAGAGTTCTGTTTTACTGGCCATGTGTCATCAAATATCATTAAAATCTAAAAACAAGAAGGAAATCGGCATGAAAAAAATCCATTAGACACAGTCGGGACAAGACCTGATGGGGTAGGTCCCTCCTGGCGCCGCTACCTGTGACGTGTGACGGGATGGCAGTCCTGCAGCCTCCTGGGGAAGTGATGAATGCGTGAGGTCTGGGGCGGGAGCAGCTCCTCTCCAGGTGGGCACTTGGAAACCCACTGAACTCCTCGTAGGAATGCGGGGTCAGAGTTCAACCTGCAGGGGCAAGGTAACGTTACTGGCTGCTGGGCTCCGAGCTAAAGATTGATGTACTGTGCCTCCACCCCCGAAATGAATTTACCAGCCTGTGAAGCCACAGGGTGCTACCATGCTGCCAGAGAGCTGTTTGAAATTTAATCAATAGCAAAACAAAGATGCAGGAGTATGAGGGCCTTTCAGATCACACCCTCTCCATCTACCTGCCTCTCCCGAGCCCGACATCACTCTACAATATAACCAAATTAATAAATATATCTCTCAATAACAATTACATGCATATACTATATATTCCATATTCCATACATTTGCAAAAAAAAAAAAGAAAAATGGCACTGGCAACAAAAGCAACTCATCAAAGTTCTTCAGTGTGTTCTACTGGAGGCATGGGCACATCAGACATTAGTGATGATAGTCGAGATGCTGTTTAAGACGGGGCTCCAAAATTGGCCATATGTGTTGATTTGGTTTGAGATCTAGTGGCAAACCTTAACCGTTCAGTGACACTCCTGTCTGCGAACACTGCAGAACGGTCCCAACGCATTAGCTGGAATAACATACGTCCCAGGAAACTAGCAACCAGTCCTTTCTTCCTTCTATCTGTCTTTTTCTGTAAATCCTGAAGACATACTTGATGTGCCATTGGTGAAATGTCTCAAATGGCGCCATGAACGTTTGGTCTCGGGAGTTTCAAATATAAAAGAGTGGAAAACATGGCATGGTATCCTAAAATAATATCAGTTTAAAAGAGCAAGGTTCAGACAGAGCAAACATATTCATACAAAAACATTCATAAAAAAAAAAAAAAGCAACAAATGGCCAAAAACAAACAAAAAGAGAAGCAACAAACGTCAGAGTCTTAAAAGAGGGGTCAAGGCCAGGAAGCACAGGCCAGCAGGACCGTGGAAGATTCCAGAAAAAGCATTGGGCAGAGATCACACAGATCGGCGAGTAGATCACACGCAGACAGAAGGTCACCGAACAGGCAGCAGAGTGTAACACACTGTCAAAGGCATGGCTCATTGAGCTGAGCGACGAGAGTTGTCCTCGGGGAGAAAAAAAGAAAAATCAATGACCCGCTCACGAACAACTAATGTGTACAATGAGGTAGATTTCTAGTCCTCACGAAACAGAACACTATAATGCCTGAAACTTTCGGGATTGCGCTGAAGCGTAGGGGACTGTTGTCAAACTTAGCGACACGCTAAGGGTTTACATAAATGTGCAGATAAAAAAAAAAGAAACCTTTACTGATATTTACACACGTGATGTGCTGATGGTGTGGGTTTAAATCACATGGAAGGAGGAGGCGGCGTGAGAGGTGTCAATCTTTGTGCTCCTCCCACCTTTTTAATAAAATCATATTTAGGGATCATGTCCTGGGCGTCACACACCAACAAAAAAAGTTCCTTGGTTGTGAAAAATCCGGAGGACCTTCCACTGGTGAACAAGCCCCACGTTTTGCATGCAGGCTAGTTTGAAAATAGTGCCCATAATGTTTAAAACGAGAGTCTGTGAGGGAAAGGGACATTGAGGACATGCCGAAGACATTTTCATTTTCATGAAAATGCCAAAATGAACAAAAAGTCAACACAGACAGAACAAAAAAAAATCACATAATAAAAGTGTCTGCCCACCCACACGGCAACGGCTATGACTTCAGCAGCACTGATCAAGAGAAAAATGCACACAGATTGCAAGGAGACAGAGGAGACTCCTTTGTTGGCCAATTTGAAGGGTTACTGTTAGTCAGTAAAAGCTTTGAATGATCTCCTTTATGAAACACCTGATGGGAGCACTGTCTTCCACGGTAATGATGGCCCCATGTCATGAGTGCAGTTGAGGATTAGAGAAAAGAATGTAACTCAGAACAACTGGTTTCCATCCAGAAGCATCGTGGTCGTAGGTGAGGGAGGACCAGGTGTAATGGTACGAGGACCAAAACAAAAAAAGGAAGGAGCAATCGTAATCGCGATGTCAGTCTGTGCGATTACATGAATGCAAAAAGCTGCGATTTAAATGATTAGTACATGGATTGGATCGGCAACATATCCGATCCATTTTCTCATTCTCTCAAAGTTTGCGAGCTGACTGAAGTTTCACTTCAGTCGGATGTGACGTGTTTGGTCACATGACTTTCGATTCAGAGACATATGGTTAGACGCCGCATGACGCGCTGCATCGTACGTCAATGCCATATTGCAATAGGCTCTGCTGTGGCATGAAGCATATACATGTCTATGGAGAGAAGTGCATAACAATGCTTCACTCTTGTGCTGCTTGGGGCTGTAAAAACCGCTGTACGGTCCAAACCAGATCCCGGGGGATTACATTTCATATGTAAGGCTGGACAATTGTTTTGAATATATTTGGCCATTATAAAATCCCGTTTTTATTTATAAGTCTTAACCTTAGCTAAGCTAGGCTAAGCTAGCGAAGCTATGCATTCCCGTGTTCAAGTCAGCCTCCAAACAACGTTTGGGCTAAACATAATCATTAACTATTTAGACTGTTCTTAGCTGTTTAGTTAACTTTTCTCAAACTTTGAAGGTTTCCTAAACAAATTCACCTCAGTTTACAAATCTTAACCTTAGCTAAGCTAGCAAAGCTATGCATCCCTGTGTTCAAGTCAGCCTCCAAACAACATTTTGGTTAAATGTAAGAACTATAATACAGGATTTTATAATGGCCAAATATAATCAAAACAGTTGTTTAGCCTTACCAGGGTTTGTCATTTGACAGTAATGTAAAGAGTTTTTTGTGATTTATTTAATTTTGTAGAATATTGTATTTTGAAAGCACTGGGCCTTTCAGGTTGTTATAAGAAGTTTGTATGTTTCACTTAGAAATTAAACATTTCACTATTAGTAAGTGACTTTTCATTGATATACAAGCAAGTGTCCTTTATCATATCGCAATCGCATATCGCAATATTGATCTCAATATTATGTCTTTTTCCCCAAATCGTGCAGCCCTACCCTAAGTGTCTCCAGGGGGGGACTGTCCCTGTAGCTACTGATTGTAAGTCGCTCTGGATAAGGGCGTCTGATAAATGCTGTAAATGTAAATATAACCTCCATATTATGGTTAGGAAACATAATACTGAGAAATCAGGTAACCAGAGATGGTGAGGTTAGAAACGGGCGATAGCCAGGCATGGACATGAGTAGAGAAGTCTTTGATGTGGAGCATTCTTAACATCATCCCAGAAAAATGTCACAATTGTATTACACAATCTTGGCATGTAAAGCAAATGTTTTAAGGCACAGAAAACTGCAAAATGCTGCGGGGATTTATTTCTCCTCCCTTATCCTATTGACTGTTTAAAGTTGAGGTGGAGGGGAGGCGCAGTAGGGGATAAAAACGAGGACGCTGATTGTTCCGAAAGTGGAGGTGCGGGCAGAAATTAAAATGTTTCATATCGAGCAATCAGAAATGAATGGGCCCGGGTTAGGAGAGAGGAGAGAAAAATCAATTGTGCGCCGGCTGTGGCGAACGGGAGGCCGCCGTGAATGGAGTTTGCCAGTGGGGTGCAGCAGCTGCCAAATAACCTACAGCAAAAGCATTACAATAATACTGGCGAAGCGCACGGGCTCTTTTAGCAGCATTGCAGGAGGAGACAACAAATGGGCGTAAGACAATGCTGCTAATGTCAGACCCCTTCAAAAAAAAAAAAAAAAAAAAAAAAACAGCACTGAAAAACAGCCCTTTTTTAACATCAACATAAGATATAAATGCCGTCTTGGGTCATTGCAGTGTGCATAGCTCCAGTTACCATAATAGAGTGCAATGGTTAAAATCACAGGATCATCACAGGTGTTTCCATGCATATTTTATAATACATTAACGTCAATATAAATCTAATTTTAAATTATATTTTACTCCTTGCAGCATATGGCCAGTGCATGGTTTTGCTGAATTAATCATAAAGATCAGCCAAGCTACCAAATGTTTTTTTCTTTTTTTTAAGTCAGCCATTGCATTTAGATGAATATGAACTGAGGATCTACCAAAAAATAAATAAATCAGAGGCATATGTTGACAAGGTCAATACTATTCCTTTCAATGACCATACTACTGTGATATTATGGACTGTTTATGAATCGTTTATTGATATCTTTTTTGGAAGAGAGGAGGAGCGGGACAGAAAGAAGAAGAATAAAAACCACTTAAGGAGCGAATGAGAGGCACAAGCACCATCATCTATTTTTATGCTGAGTTTAATTTACATTTTCTTTCCCTGCCGATAAAGGCAGACAAGGAACACAAGGACGCTGACACTGAGAGATCTCACAGATGCCGAAGGTCAGCTTTTAACCTGTCAAAAGCAGAGTACTTATTAGAATAAATCTCCAAACTCACCAGAGGTCAGTGCTGGCCCCTGGTACCGGCTGACCCAGAGCTGGGCAGAGGGCTCCATCTCTGATGGGTGGCAGTGGAGCGCCCCTCCATAATGAGGTGCCCAGGGTCTGGAGGAATGGAGGGAGGGAGAAGGAGGGGGTGAAAGGGAGTCGCCTTACAATTTTAAGATCCAAGAGTATGTGTTAATATTCGTCTGTCTGATTGTGTGAATGCTCTCTAAAAAAAAATGTCCACATGTAGAATTGTAAGTGACTTGGTCACTAAATTGGGTATTTGTCATTGGGTGACATTGTCAGAGAGGGACAAGTGAACAAAAACCAAAAATTGGACGAATGAATGAAAAATATGAGAATGTGTGCTTAGAGTAAAAAAAAAAAAAGCCCCGATCGATGAAAAAGTTCCTAGATCGTGGAAATGCTACGTAGGCTGGAGGAACATGTAGAGTTGAGCACAGAAACGTGCTATTGATCACGCGAGGGTATCTGGAACAGAACGTCTCCTCAGATACCCTCACATTTCCGTTGCCCTTTGATTTTCTCCGACAGCCTTTTTCAGCCTGTTTAGACGTTCACACATAAAAGTGTGATGCTCATGAGCAGTGATGGAATGAAAAGTGGACAGCCAAAGATGTTTTGATGGTAGGGGGAAAAAGAGGTTTGATGATGTTTGCACTGTGAGCCGAGCTCAAGGCAATGTTTTGCTTGGGGATTTCTGCACCAGGCAAAATATTATCAGAACGTACAATCAAATCGCGGCATAAAAGACACCATAAAAGCAAAAGTGTTGCTTTATCACCGGTGCACACGCCTACTCTTTAATGGCTGTATTTGGGAGGGATACTCTTGGGAGAGCCTATCAAGGTCTGATAAACACTGTGATCTCTTCTTTTTTTTAAATTGATAAAGAAAAAATAATAATAAAACGCCAGACCCTTTTGGCCCATTCAGACAAAAAAAAAAAAAAAGATGAAAGTTTTGTGTTCCTCTGGTCTGCCAACTCAAGCACCAGGCAGGAAGAGCTAGAGGCAATTGGGCAAAGCTGCGTCAACACGGCGCGAGCCCGGCCACCGGGGAGAGCAGGGGTGCCAGAGCCGCACCTGAGGGGGCTCTAACCAACGAGTCGAGCCCACAAAGCCTGCGACCAGGCACGGTGCCCAGGCTTCCACTGACCCTAGATCAGACGCGAGCCTAATGGGGCCACCATCTGTGGCTGGTGAGCGCGCTGGGTGTGGGCGCTGGGGTCAGACTCTGTGCGCGGCACTCGGCAAAGAGGGGAAAGTTAAACAAAACCAGGTCCAGGGGTTTAACAATGAGCCCCTCATCAATCACTCCCAGGCCCTTCCTGCAGGAAGCAGCGCACAGCCGGCCCTCCACGCTCCGACACGCCGGACGGGCCTCCCCCCTGACCTCCAGCAGCCCCTGCGGGCCGCGGTGCCACAGCAACATCACCTCGCTTTAGCGCACGTGACGCCGTGATCAGAGGAAACCACTGACACTCGGTTGTCATTTTCGGCGAGGAAGCCGTCAAAGGTGACGCTTCTGTCCTTCCAGCCCGCTGGAAAACTGTCATGCATACGCAGGAGCCCCAAACTCGCCGACGCCCTTCACAACAGGAAACAGAGATGGGGCAGAGGATGGGGGGGGTGCAGTTAAAACAGAGGGCTTTGAACAGAGAGAGAGAGAGAAAAAAAAGCCACATGACACACCATGGCCCGGCATCCCCCTCTTTCTGATTGGTTATTCCGCAGGCCGCACCTGACAACCTGCTGGAGCGGCAGGTTAAATAAAAGATCCCCACGTCTGAGGGCCAGGAGCCCCCAACTTTGATGTCTTTATGGGCCGAGATTGAAAGGCTCCCCGACAGAGGAGCCCGGCCGATTAATGAATTCCCGAAGATGCTAATAAGCGTGGCCACGGTGCTGAAGCAGGGCCCGGAACCTAAACGACTTATCGGAGGTTAAAGACGTTTTGTAGGTCTAATTAATTGGACTTGCCGGGACTCCTCAAGGAGCTGTCACTTAGCACAATAACACAATTATCCCAAGACGGGCGATAGGGGCGGACCCGGCGTCTAATGCTGCAACCGGCACGTGACCTTGACCCTCGGACGAGTCATGACTCCATATTTAAAGTGATATCCGGGGTCAGGGGTCATGGTGACACTGACTAATGGCACAAAAAAAAACCACATATTGTGGTTTCTACTGTTTTTTTTATGTGTCAGACAGCTGCTGGCTTTGCAGTCTCAGGGACTTACCACAGTAACCAAATCCCCGACTTGTTATCAGGTTGTTGAGGTTTAAGAAACAGAATTAATAACAATGTTATGAAAAACAATGTGCATTTCAACCAGTTGGAGGTCTGGCTGAATGCTAGATATATGTTTGCGGCTGCATCACCAATCCCCCACCGATTACGGATTTTGGTCAGTGACCATCGGTGTCTTCAAAATCTGGTTTTATATCAAGCTTTTACTATGATTTGTCAACTGCCACATTCGATATCCCTTTGTATCCATAGTGAAAATTCAGATCTAAGTGATGGTACAGCCATGTCAAAGTTTGATTTGTCTCTTGTCAAGTTTAGATGCCATTCTAGGAGGTTTTCGGAAAAAGTCTGAGGTCCTCACCGACACCTATAAACAAAGAATATAAAGCAAGACATTTAGGATGGGCCTGGACATCTTTTTTTTCCTCTTCCCGTTGCTCATCGGAAGGCTGCTGGACAGATTCATCGGCGGCCGGGCAAAAGGAGACGCGTCAGCGCCTTCCTCTCATCAGCCGGGATCATTATCCGCACCGTCGAAGGCCCCTCTCAACTCCGCGCCTCTGGTGGTGCTAATGGAGTTCAGAGCAGGCGTCGAGAAGCAGGTCAAGCACTCTGCCACTCTAACGGTCGCCCGTCCCCCCGTCCCCCCGCACTCACCGGGCGGATATCTCCCAGTCGCATGCTGCAGTCGGCAGGTCACGCACATTAAGGAGGATCTTCGACGTCAGGCCACGCGCTTCCAGATAAGCGGCACGTCACATCTGTGTCACATCTGACATCTGTTACACAATAGCTAATTCAATTTCGCCGCGCGGCCCTCGCGATCGGAGCGCTGGGACGTTGCATGTGCGAGATACGCCGCCGACGGGCTTCAGGCGGGGCCCCGGGCGGACCGACTGCAATAGACACGGATAACGAGATTGGGGGAAGAGGAAGATGAGGCCGAGGAGGAGGCGACACGCCAAGCTGCCCTCGCACGCCTGCTGGCGTGCTAAACGCCCCCCCTCCCCGAACTCACATTACCCATAACCCCTTGCACACAGCGGGGGGGCCGGGGGGGGACACGATGCTGGCCGCGGGAAAAGTTCTTGCGGCAAACTTTAATCAGGGAGCTGCTCCAGCCTCGCCCGC
The DNA here is from genome assembly GCF_900700375.1 of Denticeps clupeoides. NCBI lineage: Eukaryota > Metazoa > Chordata > Actinopteri > Clupeiformes > Denticipitidae > Denticeps > Denticeps clupeoides. The sequence continues at coordinate 7,726,692 of NC_041715.1, forward strand.
TCAAGGAGATTTCAGAGTCTTAAAGCTGCGAGGGAGCAGGGGGGCGGAGGCACGGAGGGCGAGGAGTAGCTCCGGTTCACATACCTGAGCTTCCCGCCGCTGCGGGCGCGGCCTCTTCCAGCCTCCTTGGGGAGGAGGTGAGAGAGTTTAAGTCTCTTGACGTAGTATTTACTGCACTGGCCAGAAACGTACTGAGCCGTACAGACATTTACATTTACGACATTTACCAGACGCCCTTATCCAGAGCGACTTACAATCAGTAGTTACAGGGACAGTCCACCCCCCTGGAGCAATTTAGGGTTAAGTGTCTTGTTCAGGGACACAATAGTTGTAAGTGGGATTTGAACCTGGGCCTTCTGGTTCATAGGCGAGTGTGTTACCCACTAGGCCACTACCACCCTACTACCAGACCAAGGGAAAGCATCTCCACGATGTTCTTTCAAAAGGGGCTTCCACATGGTGCGGTGCTGATGGTGTTTCTTTGGGTTGACAATTGGCCAGAACGGGGAAAAAAGCCACTGTCTCTGTGGGAGGCCACGCACCTGTCTGGAGGACGGGTGGGGGGGGAGATGGGTCCCGGAGAGCAGCGTGGGGGAACAACGAGAGGCTCGCTGTGTGTCGATGGAGCAGCAGAGACGAAAGGAGTCCTCGGCAGCAGACACACACCGCGTTTGCCGAAACACTGCGGATCCTATATCATACGGGGTGGCACAGGCAGCAGTGGAGACGTGGATTTCTCGAAATCTTTTGACAGCAGACGAGAGATCGACCGTAAAGGCGTGAATGTTATTCCATGCGACAGAAAACACAGATTGAAACCCGCGGTGACGGACAAAAAAAGTGACACAGATGGACAAGCCGAGTCGTCCACAGGTGCCCCCTCTTCAAATCCACTTCACATGAAATCAATCTGCAGCACGGGTGCATTTGCTCCCTTGCAGTGGCCGCTCTAAAAGCAGGAGGTGTCGCAGCAGATTTGAGCGGAGGCCGGAGAGGGGCGTCTTGATGGGCAGGAAGGGGATGACAAAAAAAAAAAAAGGGGGGGGGGGGGGGGGGGTTTCGATCACATGGGTACCCTAAAACTGCAACCTCCCCCACGCTGTATCCCATCCCTCTGTCTCTGTCCTCTTCAACCTCGGGGCTCAGGGTGTGTTTATCCATCCTGTCTGGTTTTGCCTCGGTGCTACTGTCCAAACAAATCAGAGTAAATCATTAAAAGCGCAAACTGCAGCTTCAAGTGCACAACTGTCTGCAGATCGCTTCAGGACAACGCGGGTCGACAATATCAACACAGACTGGCTGCTCTCTTGTGGGAGCTTCCCATTGACCGTTAAACAACAGCAACAAAAAAAAAACATGGACACGGCGCTCCGGTGCCTTTTGATTTAATGAAATTGAGCCAAAATATCTGTACTCTATGTGCAGCAGAGTACACAGTCATCACAAGCAAAACCGATTCATTTGGTCAAATCACCCTCATCCACAATGCATCTGTCTCATCTGCAGGTTCTTCATCAATCGGTCTTCTTTTGGAAGTGTAAGCAGCCCTACTTATGATAAAAAAATATATAAGAAAAGTTATGTGGTGGTAGTAGTGAGTAACACACTCACCTATGAACCAGAAGACCCGGGTTCAAATCCCACTTACTACCATTGTGTCACTGAGCAAGACACTTAACCCTAAGTTGCTCCAGGGGAGGGGACTGTCCCCATAAATCATAAGTCGCTCTGGATAAGGGCATCTGATAAATGCTGTAAATGTACATTTTGCTAAATTTTGTCATTGCAACACATAAGGATACATAGTGTTAAAAGCTGCCAGCAGGGGCGCTAGACCTGTTTAGAGCTGGTGTCATGAAGGTTTATTTAGTTAATTGTCATTAGCTCTGTCCTGCTGCTGTTCCACTGGACTATTTGTCCACATCTGTTGAAATAAGAGATGCTATTTTCAAAATGGCAGCAATAAAACTAGAAACTTCTTGGTAGTTGTCCATACATTGCAGAAGAAAAAACACCTTTTGGGTTGGAGTGTAATTATTTCTTTAAAATCGTCATGGATGACTTAAACCTGCACTCCTGAATAAAATCACATGATTGACAATCTTGTTTCCTTCTCATTTCATCTTTTCATTTACATGAATCCTGAGGATGCTGTCGACACCTTTGCTTGGTGTGTAGTGCTGTGCTTAGCACCAGTTTTCACTTTTTAGTTGTACTGTTTTCTCACTTTTCCTGTACTTTAATATACTTCTCTTATTCTGCCTTAAAACGAGTGTCTGCCGCGATCTTGCGTCTTTTAATGATTCTACTGTTAATGATTTTATACTCTCTTATTTTTAGAAATTGTCACACTTTATCTTTACTATTTTTTAGCTTTCGTTAAATGATGTTTCTTCTTTTTTGATGAAAGCATCAAAGGAAGTTGAATTAATGAAGTAATTAATTTTAATAGTTAGTTAGTTAGTTAGTTAGTTAGTTAGTTAGTTAGTCAGTAAGAACCCCTGGGTCTGGATAATCTTGAACCTGAAAACGAACGGTAAATGGAAACCGGACTGGGCCAGACACCGGGCCAGGAGAAGTTCTGGCACCTGCAGAACCCAACGGCCTTCATCTTCCCCCTCTTTCTCTGCGCTGTCTTGTCAGCGAGTGATAATGAGTGCTCCGCGAGACCCCCAGCGGTGCAGAGGCCTTCAGAGGGGCATGTGACCTTCTGATAACGACACGCGCTCCCCTTATCACCTTACGCACTGAGGTCCGGTCCGACCACCTCTCAGAGGGAGCGAGCGAATTCGGCACCTTCTCCAGCATTAAACACTACGGAAACACAAAGCGTCCTGTTTTGGATAATCTTCCGGCGCTCGCCTCAACACAACTTGAAAGGGTCGAGTGAAGCCCTCTTGCAGGGATGAAGTCGGAGGGTGAAAGAGGGATTTGTGATGTCACCGAACGGCATTGTGCCAGCAGATAGCCGCCACCTTCCTTCCTCAGCCGCCCCCACTTCTCTGGAGAGGGGACGCTTGATGACAGATGCCGGGGACATGGGTCGAGGCAATTGATTACCCCAACAGACCCTGTATCACACATGGGCAGGAGTGTCCTAATTCCCTGCTCGCCAGATCCTCCTCCATTACAAAGGACCCAGGAAGCAGCCCCCCCAACAAAGAAGTGAGGGGCGGAGGGGGAGTCCGCCTCAAAGTAGACATGGAGGACAGCACGGCAGCGAGCAGACCTGCCAGCACCTCCCAAGGAGGTGACTTATCTAAATTGACTCAGATAGGAGCTTGCAATGGTGCGAGGGAATAAGCCCAGGCGCACGCATTACGCTCAGTTACAAATAAGATTGTTGCTCGTGCTCCACACACACGTTCTTGCGAAATAAAAAAAAAATAGGGGCCCAGACGGCTGTTCTACAGTAGGGTGAAAAAATAAATCACACAGGAAACAGAAAAGGACATCTTTTTCGAACAAAAGGCACAGCGGCGTTTTCACCCATGGGCCCCGTGAACATGGAAGATGAACGTGGAAGCTCACTGAAAGCGTTCGTAATGTTTACCTCGGCGGGGTCACCGCGCAGCCACTGTCTGGTCGCACGCTATTGTTTTGCGTCTCATTTCCCAAGACAGTCAGAAGCCCGTCGCTGATTGTCTGTAATGTGGCATGGAAGGCTGCCATAAAAGATGGCTCAGGCTTGCCTCCAACCGGCTGGATTCCTGCCAGAACGTCTCCTCGTCCTCCTCCTCTTCTGCACAATGTCTTTTCTCCAGTCAGTCGCTGCTCACGTGGCTCAGAGGACGCAAATGCGAACTCTGAAAAAGACAGAAAGAATGATGATTCTTGGCCTTCAAATGAGACAAGCACAATTAGACAGATAGATGGATATATTATATTATTTAAAATATAAGGCTTTATTTTTTTACCAAAAAAATGAAATCAATTGAAAAATGAAGCGGAAAAAGAAAATGTCGCTTTTTATAGAGCTGTATATAGACAGATGTGCATATAAAGACCAAAAAGTAGATTCTGCACTGAAACTGGATCAGTGTCGCTAATTCCCGCACTACAACATTTTTCAAAAGCGCCCGTCAAGGCCGACACCCTTCTAAAAAAAAAAATGGCCCCAAAGAAAACAGGAATTTATAAAATATGTAATTTAAAAATGACCCGTGTCAGAGTTCATAAGGTCTCCATCTGTGTTGGAGTCGCGGCGAGGCTGAAGAATGATGACCCTCCAACAGCTTGCCTGCGACGACCCGCTGCTTGAAAAACACAGGCCAGACACTCAGCCCCGCGCTCGGGATCAAACGGGGCCGGTAAATACTGCTTATACCAGGGAAACGGGAAGCAAACCGTGAGGAGAAGGAGGGGGGAAACTGAACCTGGACTGTCTGCGGCCACCGGGGGAAAGGAGGGATGATGAGAAGGCAGAGGAGGATGAAAAAGAACGGCGATTATTGCGAGGGGGGAAACAAAACAACAAATTATTGCCCGCATTACACGTAATCCACACCTCTAATGGCTTTCAAGGGCAGAAAGAACATGGGTGTTTGAAACCTAATCCACGTTATGTCTCTTTCTTTTGCCCCAAATGTCTTTATTTCTGCCCCGCCCCCTCCCGATATTTTTAATTAGGAAAAGAAAGAACAACCAATAAGTCCCTTTATTATTCTCTCGCAGGCCCGATAACGAGTGGCGGGCTTCATGGAGAGGGGATCCGAGGAGGTGGGGGACCGCGCTGCGGGTTTCAGATCTCTTTCCAATCTCACATGACCCCCCCTCCAAACACACACAAACACACACACACACACACACTGCAGCCGTGCACTTTATCCCATATCAGATCCCATTCTGCTGTAGTCGCTTCAAATTATTCTCATGCATGAAGTACACATTTTACCGAAAGAAAGTGCAGAAAGGAAAGGATGTGACTTGGAAAAAGCGCGTCTATGAATCAAATAGTTGTATACATAAATGTAATGGATAAAATAGGAAGTTTTATATATAAGAGGAATTATAATTTCTGTTGTTACTGTTATTATAATGAGCCATATCCTGTGGGGCTATATTTCATACGAAATGCAGACCTGGCGAGAGCATGTCCCTTCCAAAACCCTCCAGACTTCTCAGGGGACGAAGCGTCAAGAGGATGTGTCATACATCCGGCCCCACTCTTTTTCTCCACCTTGTTTGTGTGTGTGTGTGTGTGTGTGTGTGTTTAGCTGGGCCTGGTCAGAACTCCTCAGTGATTATGTATGACTGTGCAGCTGTGTGTTCGCCCCGACAAGCTCCGCTGGCGGCCCGTCCTCATCATCTCCTCTCATTAAGCAGCCGAGAACGGTGCCAGCGCTGGCGCCCAGGCCAGCTCAGGGCTGGTCCAGCCATCAAACAGCCAGAACACAGCCTGAAGGAAAGCCCCGGTCCACAGCCGTCCACACGGTGCAGAAAGAATATATATGGTACAGTGGGATGCGCGGTTTGCCCGGAATAATGGCTAATACAGTCTAAAAATGTGCTCATGCTGAAAATAAAAATCATTAAAGCTGATTCGTCGCCCAGGTGACACTAACCGGCGAAAGCAATTGAACTTCACACAAAAGAAGGTCAGACTGGCCAGCTTCTGTCAGGCTGACTAGCTGTGGGATATTCATTTTTAGGTTTTAATTATGTTCCAACGCTCTCTCGCGCTTGTACTCCGAAGGGTGCAGCTTCCTGCCAGATTATTGATTCACGGCGGACTCCACTGCATTATTCTTCTTGGTTTAAAAAAAAAAAGAGAAAGACGCTAAATATCATCAAGGTGCGGATGAATAGGTGGGATCAATAGCTTGAGAAACACAAATAAATAACATGAAGGATATGTTGAATGGATGCACCTGCCGGAAAGGTCAATAATATTTTAAACATTTGAAATGTGTATTGTGCACGACACACAGGATCCTCCTGATGGTCTGATCTTCAAGCGTATGTCCTAAAACGAGTGGAACCCAATGTCGTTATGGGCCTGTTGACCGGATTCAGGAAAATTCAAGGAGTGATATTTATACATGCCTGAGCCATATGCCACCAGTCGCGCAGCATGACTCTGCTCGGTCAGGGCAGCACTGTCACAACAAAAAAAAAATCACTAATACACAGAAACAATAGAAAAATGGGCAATTAATAAGCAGTTGAGAACTTAAATTGTAAATGTGTTTTATTAAGTATTGTAAAATCAACCTATTATAGAAATTATAAATTAATGTCCAACATGTGTAACATAGGCTTATTCTTTTTTGGTGTGTTTTTGTTTTATCCCATAAACCTTTCCTTCCGACCACTGGCTGCAGACCCCCCCACTCTGCTCCTCTGCCGCTCAGCATTATTAATTCAGGCCACCGTCCCACCTGCTGAACGTGTGAGAGTGACCTTTCGTCCCGGCCAGAAGCGCCGCTGACAGCGGCACCTGCAGCCCACGGCGGAGCACGCCCAGCCGGGCCGACCCATGCCGAACCGGCCCCGGCTAGGCCACCCCTCCCCAGTCCTGCCGGTGAAGGAGGACAGGCACAGGAAATAGACGGCGTGATTCATTCCTCGCTGCCTCTGATTGCGAGGAGACATTAGCGAGAGTGAAGTGATTCACTCCAGGATAAATGAGTATGAATCATGTGTCTTTCTGAGAGCTTTTAAGAGCACGCATAAGAGGCGAAGGATACAGTAATAAGGGACTATAAAAAAAAAGACATTATCATGCTAAATGTCAACACTGTTATTGCTATGAGGTGCAGTGACAGCAATTGAATATCAAGTAACACTGATAACATAAAAGCCTGTAATTTGTTGGTTTGTGGTGACGCGGGGTCGTGTCTGGAATGTTTTTAACAGCTGTCTAAACTCCCTGTCATACCCCGAACTGGCACTGAAATGGCACTCTTTGTCAAAAGATCAGATCATTTCCTTCCCCGCGCTAGACTGGCTAATGAATGCCAGCCTTTTCTGGTCTTTTAATTTACAGCTAATGGGCTAAATCATATTCAATTTGTTAATTATAACCCGCTCCAGCTGTTTCCCCGACGCTGGGAGTCGGCCCACTTACCTGCAGTGATGTGAGAGGAGTAGCTGGTGGGTATTTGTGGTGCTGCCTGGGTCTGGGAAAGGCCGTGAGGGAGAAGAAACCTGCCTTGAGCTGGCACGGTGTCGGCGGCTCTTGCATCATGCCGGAGAAGAATAAATTAACCGGTTATTAACAATTTAGCAAATAGAACTAATGAAACAGCTATATTGATTGATAGACTGTGCCTCAGTATGTTTTGTTAATGGGGATTTATAGTCATTGAACTGAAAAAAAAATGTTCTTAAGAAACCAAAAGAACATCTGAGACACCAAGACACTGAAACCCAAAACTCTGGAAAGTCTTTAGCCAGACTGCCCCTGAAAATAGAGAACTTAGCCTCAGATGACGTGCACCCTGCGACAATTATCATCAAACCCTGAATGGGGGCTTACCTCGGAACAGGTGCGCAGGTCCCATTCGCGCGAGGCGCTCTGCGGCGCCGGGCTCCGGCGCTTCCCTCTCCTGCGCTTGGAGGCCGCGGACACGTCTGCCTGATTACACAGCGGACCTAACTGCCCCTCTCACAATTACACTGCAGTCTGCAGGTGGCCTGCCGAGCGGCATATTGTGGTCAGTTATTGAATCTGTGCCGAACAATGGCGGCCTCCTGCCCGGGCTGTCCCTCAGGCCTCGCCTCAGAAGACTAATCACAGGCTCCCCCGCCACCGCAGCCCAAGAGCCGCCGATGGCCGGGGACTTATCAGACGGCAAAAAAAAAAAAATTTAACAGGCTTCACTGCTTCTTCGCCAACGCTAGCCTTGCAGATCCAGAGTATAAAGCATTTGTGTTGTAGTAAGTGATGGGCTGAACTTGCCAGTAACTGGGTATTTTTCATCACACTGTCGAGTTTAATGTGATTAATGTGTGAATACATTTCTAGGTTAAATGCTGCAGTACAATCTACGTGGAGCCATTGGGGACTTATTGTGTTCAGTTGTTATATCTTGTTATATACTGTTAAAACTGAAAGGCGCCATCATCATCGTGACCAGAAATCACTGCCAGGGACCTCCTTCACTTGGCTGGAGGTAAGTGGGCTGAGAATCAGAGACTGTATATGTGGAGGGGAACCACTTGAAACATTAACAGCTGGAACCCATTCAACGCTTTTCCACCAATATTAGGTCTGCAGAGCTGCTTTGCTCTCTTTGTCAATAGTGAAGTTCTTTTTTTTTTTATCTATGCAGCACTCAATAACTTATAAGAAAGGGGAAACTTCCAATAAAGAATATTTGTCAGCCTTATTCTCTTACATTCTTACTCTAACACAAGAGAAAGCCACGGGAGGAACCCTCTGCCACACCATAATGATGACGGTGCCTGCAGAACACTCATGGGTCTGCGGGGGCGTTGCAGGACAGAAGAACAGGTTGTAAGGAGCAAAGGTTACAAAGGAGTGTTTTCCACGCTTTTTTTCATTCAGAAACATGTATGATTGATGCACAAACTTTAAATCATTTTTAATCTACACTAGCAGTATAATTTACTGAAGAATGAAAAATAACTAATTAAGTCTACACACACACACACACACACACACCGATTAGCGTGACCAGATTATACATGACATACAGCAATGTTTGTTGTTGAGGAAACCTGTTGAGGTTGTGCTGCACCGTTCTTTGCTTCAGGATCTATTTTGTTTTACTGGAGCAGAACAGAACATGCACGGAACATTCCACAAAATCTGCTCTGACCCAAGGTGGCCCTTGGTAAAGTTACTCAGATCCTCACATTTGTCCTTTTTCCGGCTCCCAAGTAATATGCCTGTAAGGTATTGTCAGATAAGGGAACCTTCCTCATCAAAATGACTCCATTCGGAACACCTTGTGACGTCACCCGGACAAAAATACCTACTCTGTTCGTTACCCGGGTAACATAAACGCCTGCTGCTACAGCTACTGCGGGAATTTGACTAGTGAAATTGTGCAATGAATTCAAACATTCAACCAGAAACTGCAGACAATGAGTAGAACAATTTACAACAATTACAAACACGTGTAAACTCATTCGCAAGCAGTGAAGACCGGTGCAATGTCTGATTGGCACTTTACCTTGTTAGTCATTCCCCACACAGTTCAGAGTTCCAGAGTTTTTCTTTTATTTCTGTATGGCTCGAAAATTAACTTAACTTGGTGGAACACCCTCCACTACCCAGGGAACTACAGGGAGACTGAATGTGTCGCTCGACTGGTCACTTCCCAGCTAATAAATTTCACCCCTTCACAGGTGTCTATTTAACCAGATAACCAATCACATGTGTTTTATTGGGGTGCCTATGTGTGTGTGTGTGTGTGTGGGGGGGGGTTGGTAGTAGCCTAGTGGGTAACACACTCACCTATGAACCAGAAGACCCAGGTTCAAATCCCACTCACTACCGTTGTGTCCCTGAGCAAGACACTTAACCCTACGTTGCTCCAGGGGGACTGTCCCTGTAACTATTGATTGTAAGTCACTCTGGATAAGGGCGTCTGATAAATGCTGTAAATGTACAATGTAAATGTAAAATGTAAAACACACACACACACATTTTTTATTGGGGAGCCTGTATACATATATATATATATATATATATATATACATTTTTGTTTTATTGGGGTGCCTGTATATATTCTGGAAATGTATTTGTCATAGTTTTATATTAGCCAACTGCTGTAGTTTTCAGAATAAAATAAAATGATCCTGATGGGTGATAATGAAAACAAACCAAAAAAAAAAAAACTAACAAAGACACAGTGGGAGTTTTCTTTTTTTCCCTCCAAGAAAGCACAAATACACACACACAAATATAATCTTTAGTTCCACCGACAGCCACCCAAATATAAAAGAGCGGGTAATAAAAACAACTTAAACAAACAGCACTTATAGGGCCAGCTTTCATCTCACCGCCTCAAATGCTCGGCTACTTCCTGCTGAGGCTGTGTGGGAGGGGTGGGTCGGGGTATCCGTGGCGATAGAGTACCCATTCCCATGCATGCTGCAATATCACTCTAGCGTCCCATATATAAAACCCCAAAACCCCCAACCCAACACAGACACCCCCAGGCGAGGGCAGAAAGCGGTGAGCGCCGGGAAGGCCAACTAGCTGCCAGCAGCCAATCAAAATGCTTGATGGCTTGACTTCTCTTTCCTCTTTTTCTTTGCTAGACACACACACACACACACACACATATTGTTTCTCCAGTTAAACGTGCCGAGCTGTCCCAAGTAAAAATGAAAGGCGCTCTTTTGTCTGTGGATGCCTCGAAGGCAGAGGAGAGACAGCCTTTTCCCAGAGACAGAGCGGTGCCTTTCCCCAACCCCGATAGGCTGAAGACCCGGTGCCCCGCCCACCCCACCACGCCCACCAATCCCTGCCCATGAAGGGACGATGGATAACAGACAGCAGTGGCGTCAGCGAAGGAGATTTGGGACAAAAGTGTCCGGTCGGGGCGACGGGAACACTGGAGAGAGTGTAATTAAACATTCCTCACCCGGCCCGGAGTCGAGGGCCCGTGGAGGCGGATGAGTTTCCCCTCCTTCATCTCCAGCTCTCCCCTCTCCTTCCCCTGTCCCTCTCCTCCATCATCCTCCTCCACTCCCGCTGCCCCTGCCAGCCTCCGTCTACCTGACAAGTGACAGGCCAATCTGATGAGGCTCTGGCAGTGGCAGAGGACGCGCCGGCCTCCATGACAGGCCAAAAGTGATCACCATGGCGATATATAATTACAACTGTCAACGCGTCCACCGTCCCGCTGGCTCCCATTTGATTGCTCCCAGCACTAATGATAGACAAAGCTTCACGTGCTTCCACCCACAGCCAATCACGTTAGACCTTCCTGGCTTGACATGCGACATTCCCATGAGAATAAAGGAACAGGAAAAAAAAGGAATTAAAGAAGGAACATTTTAGGCATTTAATTTCTTTTTATTACTTGTCCCCTCCATCTCTGCCTCTCTCTTCGCCTCCTCCCATCCACCTCCTGTACTTCCCTCCCTCACGTGGACAGCTCACAAGCGCAAGTGTTATTACATAAAACCCCCGCTGTAGCATTAATTGAAGGAAGATATGGTGGGACAAAGACCGTGGGGGGTAGAGCATGTCCATTATCACTTGTGCTTTCAACAGGTCTCACGTCGCAAAACTGCAAATTGCAAAAACTTGCAAGGGCAAAATGTTTGACATTATTTGATCTGCAACCATATGGTTAAACCCCTCCCTGAGAAGGAGGAAGCCAACTAACTAAATAAATATATAAAACATGGGGGGAGGGGGAGGAGGGGGTGAAAAAAAAAATACAACAACAAACAAATCAAGGAAATAATTATTTAAATTGTGTAATTAATGGGGGGTTCGCTTCAGTGCGTGGTGTCAAGTGGTCTTCGCTGACTCCCCCCACCCCACCCCACCCCCTTTCTTAATTTGTTGCATCTTCCCCTCTGCGATGTCCTTGCGTCCTGTGCGGCGGGTGACAGGGACGATGGGCAGAGTAGATATGGTAAGCAACATTTTTTTTCTTTCTTCAGGGGGCAGGACAAGTTCACATTGAGAATGCCCATATTCCACTTCAATATTTGTTATTTATTTATTTATCTTATTATTTGCGCCCAAGGTTGATTTGTGTGGGCATTTTTAATTAGGTGGAACTTAAATACACGTTAGCAAATTAGTCAGTCCATTTACTTTTTTGATGATTTAATTAAAAATCCCTTGTGCCCTTACATTTGCCCTCAATTTATTCAGAATGAACGTAAAAATGGTAAGAAACTTTTTTCTTCAAACTGAAAAAATGTAAATTGAACTTACCGTTAGAATTAGTAGTTTCACTTATTAGTACTGTATGTGATTATGGGAGCAGGAAAGTGACATAAATGAGATTGATGAACAGATTGTGTCAAATGGGAACATTTTAATATGAAAAAAACAATACTAATAAATGTTAAAACTACAATTAATGTTTTAAGGAAGCCCACCTTCAGATGTGAGAACAAACACAGCTTCAAGGAGGTCCTGCCTGAGCCTGTAAAATGTTAAAACAAGGCCAAATTAAGGAGACCCCCCCCCCCACACCCCCAGCTCCTCGCCTGCTTAAGATCCTGGAAAACAGGCGATTTCTTCCAAAGGGAAGAGACCGGGAGCATGGAATCAGTTAGCAATGGATGTTATTGCAGCTGATGCGGCGGGAACCGGCCGAGGTTCTGTTATTAATTACATGTTTGCTCAGAAGTGGACGGGCAGTAATGGAGCAGCCTGATCCCCCGCGGCCCACGGCGCTCAAATGTTCAAAGGACAAGATAAGAGGATCGGAGGAGAGGACAGCGTCCGTTCGGAGGCCATGTTAGCACATAAAAAAAAGGGCTTTTCTGTGTGTGTGTGTGTGTGTGTGTGTGTGTGTCTGTATGAGTGTCATTCTGTCCAAGTCAGGACAGCTTGGTTAAAAAATACACTTGGTCAACACTCACAAATGCTGTAACATTTTTAATCACATGCACAGGCTGCTAGAATAAACTACAGGATTATCCCTCTTCAAGGGAGCATGCTCCCTATAACTAGCGTAAATGGATTATTACAGGTAGCACACTAGTGTGTCTGGATTATTTTAGATAAATATGAAGCTGTGGATTTGGCAATGCTTATTTCACTAAAAGTGTGTCAAGTGCAAATATCTCTACAAAATTCTGCAAAAAATGTCTGCAAAAAATGAATAAGTTAATAAATAAGTAATGTTAAGGGTCAATTCTGAAAACAACATGGACAAAACAAATAAATTAAAGCATTAGAGCCGTTGACACTTCTTCAAACACAAGCATAGAATGAATGGCCGCTGCTGGTCTATGGAGTGTTTTTTTTTTTTCGGGACCGTGACCCATGGCACGGGATAAAGTAGGGGGGAGGTTCGGCGAGTGTGACTTACTGGCAGGACTCAGCTGGCCCCCGTACAAACAAGCTTCACCCAATGAGCTGCAGAACAGGGGATTTGCTGGGATCCTGAGAGGAAGCTTAAACAAGAGGAAACATTAACTCCTAAATAAAACACAGGAAACAAGGTTAACAGCCACTCCTCCGAGTTAAAGCCATTGGCAAGGCTATTTTTTGCCCAATTATCCTTGGTTAACAGGTTTAATTACTCCCAACTCCTTCTCTTTTCTTCCCCTCCGAGCAAAAGGCCAATAAATCCGCAGCCGCACCAGAAAGGCTTGGAAGGCCGCGTTAATTAGCATAACAAGTTGCAAAATCATTACGGCCCTAAACTGCTTACAGAGAAAACAACATCTGAAGCATACAGGATGTTGACTGGAATTTAGGGGGGGCAATTTAATTGAATAAAAATGTTGCGGGGAGCCGAGCAGGGCCGACGCGGCGCATGGGAGGGCTCAGGTGAAATCTGGCTTCCGGAGCGTCCCCTCCGCGGTGGCAGCTGGAGCAGATGAAGCCCTTAAAGAGGGAGAGGAGGGGAGCATTTGCCGTTTTATAGCACCTTACCTGTGTTAAGAATGTCCGTTACACACATAAACGCGCACAAAGATTTGGGAATAGTTGCCAGGCCGGAGGGATTATGGAGCAGATGACTGTGACCCTCAAGCTTCCTCCTCCGTCCTTCGGCTGCTCGCGTTAGGGGTCGCCACAGCGGATTGACTGGGCAAAAAATTTACGCCGGATGCCCTTACTGAGGCAACCCTCCCTGTTTCCCCGGGCTTGGGAGCGGCACCAAGAAATACTCTGTCATGTGCGTCCCCAGTGGCTCAAGCTTCCAATCTGTCAAAATAGCATTAAAGGGTTAAACACCTTCTGTCAAGTACTATTAGCATTAATATTAAGCAACTAATAATGTGTGTGTGTATGTATTGCATGTGGACATGCTTTATGGTCAAGATTCTCAACCAACATTTTCATTGTAATGGATATTTATTGTATTTGAGAGTCTGAAAAGTATTAAAAGATGTCACCTCAGTGAAAGTGAATACATAATTTTTTTTAAAATAAACAAACAAAACAGAGGTACTCTCAGGCTTTATTATACAAATGTTACAGTCATTACTAGGGTCCTTACAAAACAAGTGAAGCAAGACGGGGAGAGAGAGAGAGAGAGAGAGAGAGAGAGATGTTGCCAGATCAGTACACACACTGCCTATTAAAATTTAATGACTCTTAAGTTTTCAATTGTGCACCAGTCAACCCAGCATTATTTTTTAAAAACGTCCTCATAATAGTTTCACTACATACAGAACCATGTAAGGACCTCATTAACCCACCGCCTCTAAAATTCGTCATATATATATATATATAAACGCCTGTTATGGGAGGAGAGAGACAGTAAAAAAAGAAAAAGTGAGTTGGAGACCGACACCCAAAACTCAAAGATCACTTTTTTTTTTTTTTTAAATCTTTCCCCGGAATCGACGACCAGCGCAGCTCCCCGAAACTGATTACCGGAGCCTCCACCACATCTCACACTCTCGAGCATGGGGGCAAAATCAAGCCGTTTCCAGCCAACCAGTTTAGCCCAAATCTCCAGCACTCGCCTGCTTTCACTAACCTGTCCTGACAAGCAACCAGATTAACGTAATCGTACATCAGTGCAGAGGAGCAGAAGGAACAGATGGATCTTTCAGCCCCCCCTTCCTTCATCCCACCCGCTCGGCTCTGTCTTCACCACACACACACACACACACACACACACACACCCAACACCACCACCACCACAGACTTAGCGGCGCAGTGCTTAGCATGCACAATGGCTGCGGCCCGGCCCGCTGCAATCCATGTACTATCAGCAAATTGCCGCTAACAGCTTTGCACGACGCTGTTCAGGGAATACCCGGACCGGCGCTGCTGCATGCCCACTTTCGCCGCTCCGCCCGTACCGCTAAAACGTGAAAATAAAAAAAAACAACAAAAAAACTCACACCTGGGATGGCACCAGCACTTATTCAGCTAATAGCGCAAAAAAACAAACAAAAAGAGACTCCTTTTATAAGGCTGCACCGTGAAAGGTTATAAAAAGAAATTACTACTACGCATTCTGTTTTTTTTTGTTTTGTTTTTTTGTGAATAATAACCGTACACTGAAGAACGACGAGAGAAAGCAGGCTGGGGAATTGAACTGCGATTTATAACACTTGTCATCTGCGCTGCAAAAGCTGGAGCTCGTCTTTTTACAGTTTCCCTGGTAAATATCCGCAACTTTGCTAAACGGAGCAGATGGGCTCGCTAATTAGCTCAGTTCGGGCGGCAAGTTGGTTTATAAAGAGAGAGAAGGGGTTCCAGACATTTTGACACATTTTATTAACATATCATACCTTGAAATAAGGCCTCCTGATCCCCCCGCAGGCTTCTCGGCGTTCGAGCTTCCCGCTCGCAAGGGGGGAACCCCGACAACGCATACACACGCATGCACAGGCACAAGCTGATGGATGTACACACACACACACACACACACACTCACACGGCACACACGTACAAAAGCAATTTACGCTGTTCGATGATTTCTGAACTACGAGGGACGCTGTCCCCAACACCCATGATGCACTGCAGACCCGACTGAAACACACTTCACTAACCCTAACCCTAACCCCACAAACAACCCGCACATATGTACACGCCCCCATAACACACACAAACCCAAACCCAGGACTTCACACGTCTACATCACACGTAACGTCCCCCCACTCACACACCCGAGACCCCCCAGCCAGCAACATACACACATGCACCACAGGCACACACAGCACAGAGAAGAAAACAATAGAAAAAGAGCAGCTCCTTTGTGTACCGGTGTGTACGGTTTGTACGAATTTGCCACACCAAATTCTATATTTTTTTTACTACTATACTTCTACTTTTGGATTACATTTGGCAAGTATTTCTCGGAGTTCTAGGATCCTTCGCGTGTGTAAGGGTGTGTGTGTGTGTGTGTGTGTGTGTGTGCATGTCACGCTTGCAGGCAGCACTAGCATGACTCCGCCGAGTTTCCCAGCATAAATTGATCCCCTGTCGCTCCGACAGCTTTAACCAGTGTCTGGCGGTGTGAACCGCCTGGACGTCGTCACGGGCAGCGTGGGGGACCCCGCCGTTCCCGGCCGACCCGGAGGCTCCCCGCCCGTCCTCGCCGCGGACAGGAACAGGGCCGGGAGCTGGCACTCTGACCCGGGCCGCCACCTCCACCGCGGGCATGAAAGAGCGACACAGAGCCCCGAGGAGAGGCGCTGAGACACGGGGACACGCCCGGCCCGTGTTTACAGGCCACTTCGCCACGTCCTGGCTTACTTAACGGGGACAAGTACAGGACAAATGGCCGAAAGGCACACGGCCGCGGAACAAAGAAAACCCGGTGGCACTACGCAGTCCCAGGCGGGAGCACTAGAGGGACACACGGCCAGGCCCTCATTAAACATCAACGATTCCTCTCCTCTGCCCTCATCCTCCTCCCCCTCCATCCCAAATCACCGGCAGGTGTTTGTTATCAGCGCCGCCGCCGGGGTGTCGCCCACACCTGCTTCCCGGGCTCCAGTGGACACTACCCACTAACAAACATCCAGTCGGCAGCAGGGGAGGGGAGATGGAAGCGACGGGCAAACACGCATCATCGGGGAGGAGGGAAATGATGGAAATCAGCCGGCAGAGGCGCACACGACGAGACGGAGGCGGCGTGGAGATTGCCTCTTTTTCTTTTGTGTTACTTCTCCTGAAAGAAAGCGAGAGATTGTATTTTTAGAATCAACAAGAAACACACACACACACACACAGGCCTGGTGCAGAAGACACATTGCCATGGTGATGGTTGTAGTGCGGTAGGTGGCACTGGCCCACATCGAGCAGGGGAAGGCAGACGGGATGAGAGGAAATGAGAGAAGTAGCGGTAAGAGGAGAAAAAAGGGGGGAGAGAGCAAAAAAAAAAAAAAAACAACAACACCAGAGAGATCCTGTGCCAGCGAGCTCCGCTTATCAAACCGGCCAATCAATGCAGCCCTGGCCCGTGTTTCCTTCTGAGGCTAAAAAAGTCAGGGAACCTGCGGAACAAGAACGAGCTATTAATAATTTACGGAAAATGCCTGTCGATAAACAAGCAAAAAAAAATGATTCTTCCTCTCCTGGGTAATTTTATTCAGAGCACATGAGCCGTAAATCAAGCTGAAAAGGAGAGAAGTAGAGGACAGAGCGAAGAATATACAACATGGCTTCACTCGTGAATTCATGTGTTACATACTACCAGCCTTCTTATACTATACATTTACTTTACATTTACAGCATTTACCAGACGCCCTTATCCAGAGCGACTTACAATCAGTAGTTACAGGGACAGGGTCCCTGGAGACACTCAGACACTCAAGTGTCTTGCTCAGGGACACAATGGTAGCAAGCGTGATTTGAACCCGGGTCTTTTGGTTCATAGGCGGGTGTGTTACCCACTAGGCTACTATCATCCCTATACACATATTTAAAAAATGGAAAGCGTATAATTTTTCCACGAATTTCGGAAGAATGTGGAAACACATGGGGGCTGGTTTCATGCTGTGATATGTAGGACGTGGCACATGGTGAATGCTTGATAAAAGTTACCCAATCAGAATTATTGAATTAAAGCGCTGATCTTCATATTGCCATGAGGAGGGGGGGGTTAAATCGCACAAGATGAGGAAGTGTGTGAGGAAACCGCCTCCCGTTTTGTGCTTCAGGAGTAATTAGCACGTATATGACTCTACTGAGTAGCTCAATTTCAGATTTCTCAACAGATTGCAGAGAGTCGCACAGATTTTTCAATTTTTAAAGCGCACGTTCGTCTGAATTAACCATCAACGCTGAGCACAACAGAAGGAAATAATTCACTTTGCTGTTTTCCTCCCAACCTCTTATTTCCATTTCACGTGTATTGACTGGATGCTTTTAGGTCCAGATTGACACGCATCGGCAAATTACAGATTTAATCCCCCCGGAGCAACATTGTTTAGCGTGTTCCGTCACAACACAGTGCCAGTAATTGTCAAGAGCGGGATTTATGGTAATGACGATCCCCACCCATATATATCAATATTCCGATTCAAGACGGGGTGATGTACTCATGTCCGATCATGGCTGGAGGCTTTCTTACTAAAATCAATCCGGCAAGCAGGATTCGCCTCCTGATGACTCTCCGACTGCCTGTTCTCTTTACATTTGCATGTGTGAGTCAGTGTGTGTGTGTGTGTGTGTGTATTTGTGTGTGTCGGCAACAAAGACAGGTGCATTGATCAGGTAGGGCCACATGGCACGCGGGCCGCTCCGCCCGCCGAAAACAGACGCCGGCGTAATGTAGAGAGGCAGAGAGAACACGTAAAGCCGAGGAGAGCCTCTCCTCTGCGGTTCGATCGCGGTACGGGCAGCTGAGATCTGGGGACGAGGCCAGCGGTAAGACGCCTGCGGGCATGGCCGAGGTCCAAGGCTCACACCGCTCCGCGCGGCTCCGGAGGCGGCTCGTCTGGGGGCCCGGAAGAGCGCCTGCAATTACGACACCATGAAACGCCAAAACACCCGTCACACCCGACTCCGGATTTCGGCCTGACACTCGGTCACATGACGCGCAGTGCCACACCCACCCTCACGCTCCCACCTGCTGTGACCCTCTTCTCAGAAGCGCCAAAAGATGCTGATCCCCCACAAAGTAGAGGCTAGTCAGAAAGGTCACACACAACAGCCCACAGTCGCCTTCCTGTCCCGATCTCCTCCTAATATTCTAACCCCCCCTCCGTGCATCAACGCCGCGCCCTTCTTTTCATGCAAAGCGCCTCTATCCCGTGTGACACATCTGTCCATCGCCTTTAGGAGCATGGGCGGGGCGTTATCACTGACCTTTAGGCAAAAGGTCACTCACTCACACGCACACACACCACGTGCTTAACCATCACGTACCCCAGTTTTTGCTTACCTTGGGGTCGATAAAAGATCTAATTCCTCGTAAACACTGGCAAAAGGTGGAGACGGCTGTCCAATGCCGTTTAGCCCGAATAGCAGACACCTGCCATGACCTACCGTAGCTGCCAGCGTGTTGAATTTTGCACAGTATCAAAAATAATGATATGTGCCATACCAGACATCAAAGCAGACCCTTACATGCACAGCCTGATAAATATTCATGAGGAGAAGATGAGGAGAGGTGGAGTGATTTCGGTCATACTCAGATGGGAGCAAAACCTGGAAGCTGATCTCCATGCAAACACCTCGTTGTGTATTCATTTACGTTTGGTTTTTCAATCTGCAGTGATTCTTCTTTTTTGACATTTAGCACATGCAACACTGGCACAGGTCTATTTATTGCGCTGATAGTATCATGCAGAACTAATGCCTGTCCAGCCAAATGAACGCTTGAAGCTTGATCTGGCTAAAGGGTTTAAATAAATTATTAATCAAAAACCAAAAGGCTTCACAAAATAATTTGGTGCCAAAAATGAGCTTGTGACAATATTTGAACAATTGGAAAATGTTTTTGGGTAAAGTATAAAATATTGTTCACTATTGTTCGCTGTCATGTGATTAAATCATCCCAAGGAGTCACAAAGTTAAATCAAAATAAGTAGATGTTTCTGCCTTTGGTATCTTGTAAAGAAGGCAACATGTCACTTGCACCCAAATGAAAGTGAAGTGATGGTGAAGTGATTGTCATTGTGAAACACTGCAGTACAGCACACGGCAGTAATCGTAATCAGATGGTTGCCGGCTCGAATCCCGATCCGCACACGCTGCTCCCCGGGCGCCTGTCATGGCTGCTTACTGCTCACTAAGAGTGATGGTTAAATGCAGAGGACACATTTCGTTGTGTCACTGTGTGATTCGAACCAGCAACATTTTGATTAAGTGGGCCACCGCTAGGCCACCAGTGCCCCAAATGGATCTCACCCCTCAATGAAGTGATGCACGGTCATGCTGAGGACCTAAGTGTGAAACCCAACCTACAGTAAAGCGTAACCCAGAACCAAAGATGTGTGTGCATTACAGTCAAGTATTAATAATCTTTATTCCAAAAACATTCCACATGAGGTGTGAAACCCACGTCGTCCTGCTCTGAGGTTTTGAGAAAATAAATCGGTAAAGGAGGGAGAACCTGAAGGGCAGAGCCGGAGAATGGACACACTGCTGTTTGACAAATATTTGTAGATGTGGGGCTGTTTTCATTGCTGACATCAACATAAATTTCTCTGGCTGGCCTCTCAGGTCCCAGCATGCACCTCTGCCTGAGAAAACCTGAGAGGAAATTTAGCCGGCCGCCTGGGAGAGGAATCAAAGTGCTGCGGCCCAGAGACCTCTGACACTCTCTCAAACCCACACACACACACACACACAAACAGATAGAATTCCCAATACACACACTTCTCAAGCACACTAAACTGTGGCCAGTCACACAGAGCTCACGTAACTACCACAACTCGGCCTACTGATAACAACACACACGGATGAAAAGATTGCTTCTTTATTTTTAAAAGTATGTACAGTACAGGCCAAAATTTTGGACCCACCTTCTTATACAATGCGTTTTCTTTATTTTCATGACCATTTACGTTGGTAGATTCTCTCTGAAGGCATCAAAACTATGAATGAACACATGTGGAGTTATGTACTTAACAAAAAAAGGTGAAATAAGTGAAAACATGTTTTATATTCTAGTTTCTTTGCTCTGATTACTGCTTTGCACACTCTTGGCATTCTCTCGATGAGCTTCAAGAGGTCGTCACCTGAAATGGTTCTCCAACAGTCTTGAAGGAGTTCCCAGAGGTGTTTAGCACTTGTTGGCCCAGCTCACCCCAAACCATCTCGATTGGGTTCAGGTCCGGTGACTGTGGAGGTCAGGTCTCCACTTTTTGTTAAGTACATAACTCCACATGTGTCCATTCATAGTTTTGATGCCTTCAGTGAGGATCTACCAAAGTAAATGGTCATGAAAATAAAAGAAAACACATTGAATGAGAAGGTGTGTCCAAACTTTTAGCCTGTACTATATGTCTGGGTATGAATGTTACATTTTATATCTGTCACACACATGCTTAAAGAATCACATTTTTTTGCCAGCTGTTAACAAACTACACACACACAGACACACACACAAACCTTTATCATATATTCTGAGCACAGCTCTTTCAGCAGGGCTTCCAAATCTTATAGATAACAAATAAACCAAAAAAGCCAGCAGATGTAAATGACGAGGGTCTTGTGGCATTTTTCCTTCCCGCTGGTTAAATCATGTTGCTCCCCCGGATTCCCTAAGGACCAGGGCATCTCGGTGAGCCGGGCTGGAGGTGGGAACAGGGTAACGCTGAGTAAGCAAGCTGGGCCGAAACACTCTCCAGGGTTCGTGTCATGAGGCCTTCTTCCTGTCATTGTCAGCCACTGTCAGGAGCCACCTGGCCACGGACGGCTCAAGAGACTGGGGTGGGGGGGGTAGGTGAACTGGGGTTTGAGGGGAGTTGGGCCACCCCCCCCCCCCCCCCCCCCAGGGGTCAGAGCCTGAGGAATGGCACCGTAGTGACACAAGAGACCGTGGCAGCCGTCACCGGCCGTGTTTAACCTGCTTAGCGGCGTCCTGGTCGAGTCGACGACAGTTAATCCGGTTACGGAAACAGTGGCAGGGTCAGGCGGAGAAAATATACACGGTCAGGACTTCGAAAAACCACACGAACACACACACACACACACACCATGTACATGGCTGTTTTATGACAGCCAGTGTCCCAAAGAATTTGACCTTACTTTAATACGAGAAAAACATTGATGATGTCTTCATTTATTTAGTATTGATTACTCAGCACAAGAATAAGCAGAATCATTAGTTAGTGATATTTAATTAGTTAGAGATATTTAATTAAAATGATCCTTGCTGTCTAGTAGAGAGTAATGATTTTTACACTCAAAAAGGTGTCAATTTTTCTTCTAAATGCATGTTTTATTTTACTTCTTGTGAAATGAGATGTATATTGATAATAGTTTAGACTGATCAAAAATTTTTAATTGCAGATCCCCAGAATAACTTTGTGCTTTGCATCGAGAATAGATATGGTCCTGAAAGGTCTAAAAAAAAAAAAAAACTAAAAAAATACCAATACCTTTGCTGAAATGGGGGTCAGCTCCTACCTCCTACCTATCAAAACACTGAGCAAAACATGCACCAACTGTAAATTCTAAAATAGGGCCTACAATGTGTACTGGATGCAAAGTATTGTGTAAAATCTCTATTGTGTAAAAGTTCACAGTTCACACACATTCAGCAGAAAAGGCGGACACCTCCATCCCCTCAAAAGCCCCGTACAGGAACTCCTTGTAACCCAGGCGATGAAAAGTGGGTACACAGCCCAGTGAATCACCCAGTAATTAGCGGCGCTCTGAAGGTGGCAGGTCGCCCCCGGAGTCGCGCCAGAGAGAATGAGGGCACCGGGCCCTGCCCTGCCTCACGGCCCAGGCCTTTCCACCTCAGCACATCCCAAAAGCCCCGCGCACAATGGCCGCCCATTTAGTGGTGAGCTCTTCCGCGCCAACGCACAACATGTGGACCGAGCAGGTGCGCCTCCGACCGAAGACATAACACAGAAACAGACGCCGCTGTTGTCTTGAGCACTCTCCGCTGAAAACACTCACACCAGCTCCGGAGCATTTCGGAAGGCCAGGTGAAAGACACTGCTGCTGCCGGGGCTGAAAGGGCCTGTCACACTCCACAGCCTGCCTTAATTAGCCACCTTAGCCAGGGCCGCCGGCAGGGGCACCGCACACACACACACACAAAAAAAGAAGGAGCCACCGCAGTCCCCGGCAGCGATGGAAATAAAACAGTGGTCATTATGAGAGGTGAGTGAAAGGGACCGTCCGAGGAGTTGGGTTAAGAATAGCGGGTCGGGGGGGTGGGGGGTATTACAGCTGCAGAAATCGCTCGGCCTCAACGTTTCGCTTGCCCCTCTTCTCTGTATAGGATGCTCCCCGCTCAGTCTACCGCTGGGCTCTGCCATGCTCATCGGCCTGGAAGCCCAGAGACAATGAGTCCTAATCAGTCGTCAGCGCTAGAGGCGGCCAAATTTAATCCTCCCCGCCGGTCACCAACACATATAGCTGTGTTCGGAGGGGAAGACGTGGAAAATCTGTAGCCAGAAAGAGGCGGCGGAAAAGGAATCGGAATAATGTAATTAAACTGGGACCACAGGGCCCACTGGCACTCATCAGCCGCATTATTAAAACCACAAATATCTGAAATGGTTATCTGGTTACATCTGACATGACATCTGTCAAAAAAGCTGGACAGTGGGTAAAAACAAGGACATGAGTACTTTTGACAACGGCAAACTACTGATGGTCGTCACGATGACAGGGCAGAGCAAAATGACCCTTGTGGGGTCATTCTGGTGGGCAGTTATAATGACGTACCAAAAGTAGTCTAAGGAAGGTCAAGTAGTCAAACTGCAACATGCTCATCTGCATTCGAGGCTCTTTGATGACTGTGGGGACTGGTCTAGCCCAGCAAAAGAACAACTATAGCACCTTAGCGCTTGCTGAAATCATTAATGCTGGTCATGAACACATTGAAAAAAAGGCCTGGTCTTTACCGCAGCCATCTAAAAACAGTTTGATCAAAGGATGCCCAACATTGCAACTTACAGGACCTAATGCGGAGTAATGATCGGTTTTGGTGGCTTGAATGTTGTAGTGTTAAGCAAATTTGACCACTAGGCATGAGGAAAAATCACTCAGGTGTTTGGTGTTCATGGAGCCACCAGAAAATAGAAAATGGCTTCAGTGAAATTTTGATGTTCAAAGACTCATCAAACCCTTCATCCGTGACCTGTGCACGGGGGCATCACCATCCTCATCAAGACAGTGTTTCGTCATAGGATACAGGCGATCAACCACAATTACGTTGCACCAATTTACAATGGCCCTTCACTCTATGGGGACAAGTAGATCTAAACCATGGCAGCAAAATGACCCGACAAATGAGTTTCTCTACCAATTTATTTAGGATTTTTACTTTTACTCGTCATCTGCACCACAAATGAAAGAGTTGATGCTTAAAAAAATACCATACACACCCATATAGAGAATAACAGGGAGGTCCTCTCAGCCAAAGACAGGACTGGTCAGAAACAGAAACGCTCCAGGTCTGCACATGGTGCATGGCAGGTGGTCGCTCAGAAGCCGATCCAGGCGAACAGAACCAGATCAGGGTCCCACCGAGCTCCAAACCCCCAACAAGATAGCCTACCTAGACCCCGCAAGCAGGCGTCATGCCAGGGTCAGTTGGCCACCTGCACACCTGTCTCTGCTCCCTCTTTCTCTTTCTTTCCCTCTCTTTCTCTGTCCGTTCATCCTCGGCCCGAAACCTCCAGCTTGAATCCGCCCATTAATAATAAACACGACGCCCCAGGCCCTCTCTCTGATCTGAGGGGTCGTGTCTGCTTTACTGAGTAGTCCGTGTACAAGTGTGTGGGTGCATTCGTGCATGTGTGTGTGTGTGTGTGTGTGTGTGTGTGTGTGTGTCAGAGCACTGATAGGCTGGGCGAACTCCACAGGTCTCACACAAGTCCACAGGCACCGAGCGTGAGCACAGGCCCCGGTCCTGTCACCGCCACATCTGCATAGCTAAAATATTCAGCAATGCGCCCCGGCCACGTTCGACTTTGTAGCTGATAGCAGAACTCCAGTGGCCCCTCGCTAAGGCTCCGCATCAGTAGGGGATGCAGCAGCCCGCTTTAGACAGGAGAAGCGGGATGGCGAGGACTGACAAAAAAAAATAAAAAATGAAATAAAAATTCTTCTGTAACTAACACAGGCCTCGAGGAAGGAAGAGAGGTACAAACAGTGCATTAGAATTACGAGAGCACAGCTCAGGACTTAGAGAACATGAAAGGCTGCAAAGCCCTGGCGAGGTGGTCCAGCAGTTTCAGCTCGAGGCTGAAGGGATCGATGGGAGGGAGGCTGGCTGCCAGGGAACCAGTCACGGGGCGCCTCTCTCCAAGAGGAAGAGGGCGGAGCAGCGCGCTTACCTTGCTTCGCTTGCATCGCAGCTGACGGTCGGAAGGGTAGGGTAGACCACTCAGATGCCACGCCCTCACTGCAGCTTGATTCGAAACATCAGAGACAACTTTAGACTCGATACAGATTATTTTTGCCTTAATGGCAGTGGCTGAGGGAGATTTTGGTCTCCACTACACCCAACCCAACGACTGGGAATGTCTTTAGGAACATTACCTAAATGATGTAACTGGTCAACTCCTTGTTTAGAGCAGGAATTCCTCACTGTGACGTTTTCATGTTTACGTGTTCCTTTGTATCCCTTATCCCTTGGTAGCCTAGTGGGTAACACAGAAGTGGGTGAACCAGAAGACCCAGGTTCAAATCCCACTTACTAACATTGTGTCCCTGAGCAAGACACTTAACTCTAAGTGTCTCCAGGGGGACTGTCCCTGTAACTACTACTGTAAGTTGCTCTGGATAAGGGCGTCTGATAAATGCTGTAAATGCCTTATTTAAATGTGACAGAAAAAGTCCAGAAACCATCGTCATTTTAAAGTGAAGTGACTGTCATTGTGAAACACAGAAACTAAATGTGTCCTCCGCATTTAACCCATCACCCTCAATCAACTTCATGGCCAAGAGTTTAGCAGGTCAGTGATCTAATGTGAGAAGTGCATACTTCATATTCACATCACCACACAGTGTTCCATGGGACAGCTAGAGGACAGCGGTGCGCAAAGTCATCCCTTCTCTCGTTCCCGAATGCTCAACTGTATGCCGTGATCTGTAAATATACCCCCAAAAAATAACCCCCCAAAAAAGCACCCCGGCCGATTGGATTAACATAGCACGCGCACACGTACCAAGGTGGACTTTGATCAGGAGATGGTGAAATATTTATGAAGAGTGCATGAAATGGCAACGAGAGCTCCGTGGTCGGTAGGGGGGCCTGTGAAACGCTCGTCGGTGTCCTGAGGGGCGCGTGACACGACCTTAAAACCCACACAAAACACCAATGAACGTCTCTCATATATAATAGCAATAATAAAATTAGCCTCAGCTAAATGAGCCCCACCGCATTGCAGCTACGCAGGTATTTGAAACATGTTCCACAGTCTGAGGATTTATTCTGGGTGGGGGAGGACGAGAAGGGAGAGAAAGAGTGAGTGAGCGGGCGAGAGAGAAAGTGTCTATCAGCTCCACTTGGTTCCACACAGCCAGGGCCAGAGAATTTTAACACACTCAAGCATGGGCTAATTAAAAATCCACACTCTGTGATGCTGCAGCAGCAATCAATGCACTTAATTAATTAATCTATATATCACAAATCCACACAACGTGAGCCCTGACTTGTTCGACTTGGAGCTCGCACAAAATTCGAGTGCCGATAACAGGAAGAGACTCCATCTTGCACCATTGCCAACATACACTGGCACACATAAAACAATTAAAATATGAAAATATGCTGTTGCACCCCATTAGCATATCAGTGTATTTAACACGCTAACGTGTTATTCTGTTTACTGTTTCAGGAGGAACTCCTGCACCTCTAATTAAAAGAACCCAATGGGAAGGTCCGTCTGCACGTCCCCCTCTCAGAGAATCAAAGGCGAGGCTTAACAAGGGAATAGCATCATTTCCACCACTCCTAATGCCCTGCCCCCCGGAATACTTTCACACCTCAGACAGACAGGAAAACTCGGAATGTTAATGCAATCCCAGGCCTCTGGAGAAGTGTTAATTTGTAAACCTGTCAGTATAGTACCACAAAAAGGGGTTATTATTAATTCCCACGACCTTGCTCGCTTTAGATATATTACAATACAAGGGACTATTCAATTATTAATCGGCTCTGTCAGGGCTGGTTCAGGGTGCAGAAGAGGAGGTTGGGGGGTGGGTGTGTTTCTGAAAACTGGCATTGATTTCTTTCCAAAGACAGAGCTACTTGCTTAGTGAAACGTTTCAGGGGCATCTTTTTGCTCGATAATAATTGCGTTAACACTGTAGCTCACTATTCAGTTGTTCAGTTATATGCAGCATTTTTGTCGTGTTCCATAGTTCTGTCTGTGCAGAAGTGTGCGTGTGAAACATCGCCGGTTTAACATATGGGGTAGTAGTCGCCTTGCAGGTCACAGGCTCAAACCCCACTTACTACCATTGTGTCCCTGAGCAAGACACTTAACCCTGAGTTAATCCATGGGGACAAAATTAAGGCACTCGATATAATACAAGTACAACAGGACAATTCTGCATACTGACCATTTGGTCTGTTGTAGAGAATGAAGTAAATTGCCAAACAAACAAGATTACTGGTCCAAGTCAGTATAGAATTGGCTTACAATTGAACCAACATTGAAATAAAGCCCCTCTTGTTTTGGATTCAAAAACTTTACCCATAGACACTAGGGATAAACTAAACTAGTTAAGACCAACCTCCAATCCAAAGCACCTTTGAATTTGCAGGTTTAATTTGCCGATGCACGTTAGGCTGGATTAGACTGCCAACTCAAACAAACGCAATTTTGAAATACATCTAGTTTACCCATTTTTTGTTTCACTTTCTCACCATACGGTTTCACACTGTCTTCTCCAAGACACTTTCAGTGAGACAGTGTATAAAGGAGAGAGAGGGACGAGAGACCAGAGAAAGAAAAACAGGGCCAGGAAATCAGACCATCTGGGTGAGATGACTGTACAGTCACGATGATGAGCTGCAGTGAATGACATTCCAGCCATTTTCAGCAACATGTGAAGAAACGCGATGCATTTTGTTTAATGGCCGCCACTCCAACAGAGCAAATACAAATCCCACACCTGCTGGGCCCAGTGGGCCTGTCCCTGTCCTCTCTCCTGGCCCTCTGCGTTGGGGGGATGGGCAACCCAGTCCAAATGAAAGGCCAATCAATGAGGCCTTGCCAGCCGGAAACACCAAAACCCAACATGATGCCATGTGGCGCAGCGAGAGTAGGGGCACTTTGAATGAAACACAGAAACCCAATACAGCTACCAACACCACATGACTAGTGTTATAATTAAAAATAAAACCACAAACACACACTGTCATCACTATCAAGTTATGGATGCACGTTAGCGTAATACTAAATGAACACACCTCTACAAACCACATGCTTTCACAGCTAAATATGAGGTTATGAGGTCACACAGTAACAGAACAAACATATGCATGAAAATAGTGAATAATGGATGAAATAATACAGAAAAATATGATTAACAAAACATTATATTTTACAGTAATTCATTTTGACATTAAAATAAATGAAGAAACTTCTTTCTATAGCCGATTACACAATTTCCATCAATGGATTAGATGTTTTTGTCAACTATTCATTGTAGCATTTGGGATCATATTGTACAATTTTATTCATTTGAATTTTTTAACAGTGCTAATATAACGCTCATATAATGTCAGGAAGATCATATATCATATAACCAGCCAGGAAAAACAAAAAGGCTATATGGAATTAAGTCTAATAAAACGTCTGATTAATTATCACTGAGTATGTGAATTAATATGACTGAGTGGCATCTTCACAGAGACAGCAGTGGGTGTTTCGGGGGCAGAGGCGGGTGCAGAACTACCCAGCTGGCCGGTTCAGCACACAGGCCCAAGCGTTACTGACGGCCGGCCAGCAAGGTGAAGTTGATTTTTCACACGGGGGTCTCACCTGGCTTCCCCCGTTGCTCCGCTACGTCCTCCTGCCTCCTCCCGCACCACCTGCCCACGGTGACGGCCTCGCCTAGCGACTGGGAACAATTAAACATGAGTTCAGGCTTTGATCAAATGGTCATGTGAACATGACAGCTGACCATATGTCTGATATAATGTGGGAGATGACGCAGTCAGAGAAACTCCCAAGACGCTGAACAAAGGGCGGGAGGGAGAAATAAAGTGAAGGCAGGATGAAAAAGTAAAGGAATAAATTAGAGCTCATTTGTGGGCCACGTTGCTGTCATGGTTTGGACCCACTTGATCTCTTAAAGACACGCCACTGGGAATCAATCTAAAGTGAAATAACACTTCAACCCTGGTGGGAATGTTGTACTCCAGGATGGTGTCACGGATTGTGTGATGAGTACGAACGCGACGCAGACCATCTAACACACAACAAAGGGATTCTAGAGATTAAAATGTCTAATTTCTCTGCAACTTTTTTTGCAGCGAAATTGCAGGGGAGGGAAGCTGGAAATTACTGGAAGCAGTTTATTCAAGGGACCACTCAGCACCGTCTTAAGTCAACTTGTGGGTAAACACAAGACATTTGTAACACACATGTGGCTGCACAAATGCGTACAGTGCAGTTCGCGGCGACATTTCATAGAGCATATAAATGTAAAAAGGCTTGTTGGTCAAAGTTGCAGAAAGGTTGAGGAGATTGGACTAAATTGCAAAGTTGTGCCAAATTCACAGGGCAAAACTGTGTTAATGGTTGCGATTGCAAGAACACAGCAACTTCTCTGTTGAAAATACTGGGTGGCTCATTAAAAAATACTGCATGGCTAAGCTAAAAATCAAAAAAACGCCACGCTGTATTTTACGTTGCTCTAGGAGTCGTTGCTGTAAAAATGCCAGTAAACAGGCCTCGTAAACCTCTGCCAAGCCAACAATGGGTGAGACTGTGCTGAGGCCTAGCACCCGCTCCCACCCCTCCACCCCCCGGCGCTGGGTCGGCCTCAGTGCGGCTAGCGCCGCGCGGCCTAACCAATTTCCTCAGCACTGGCTGACGGCTCTATCTGCATCCTGCGCGAGGCGGAAGGCGTGCGGCGCCGCTAATCCCCCGCAGCCCCCGCCACATTGCGCTGCGGCCACTCTCACTGCTGTCTCTCGCTCTCACTCTCTCTCTCTCTCCCAAACTCCCATTTACTGCCCCGTTTTTACAGCCTCCTGACCTCTCTCATTTGGGGCGCTGTCAAATGAATACCATCAGGAGTGTGGACCCTTCACAGTCATTACTGTTTTACAGCGAGGGGTGGGGAGCTGCGAGCAGTGCAGAAAGGGGCGCTTAATGGTCGCCTGAATCGTCCGCAGATGTTGTTGTTTGTTGTCGTCGCCGTTGTCTGTGGTCAGTGGCGGCGCTGAGGGATGAGGTCAGGGCCCGAAACACGCGTACACGCACTCTCGCTCCAATCAGGCTGTGGAGAACAGGACCGGGTCCCTCGTGGAAGGGGCGAAGGAGGGGTGCGCAGTGGCGAGGTCCGGGCAGCAGGGGGAGCAGCTCCTCTATTGAAGATGGTGCTGCCGTTGAGGCGTCGCTGGGGGAGGCGGGGGTCTGGAAAAGGACTGCTGGGGGCAGCCAGGCGAGGCCATCCCCCACTCCTCGCCTCTGCACTGCCGGCTCTCAGTGGGCTCACTTCTCACTCCAGTGCCTCTGTTTCCCATTGTTATGAGTAAATGATGGACTTCTGCTGTTGTGTGATGTGCAAAAATCGAGGCTTTGCCACTTGTCTTCTTCCCCGTGTCCTCTAATTGTTCTACAAGCCTGTGAATTATTGTTTTTTTTTGCTCATAAATTGTACTTTTTTGATTCTGAGATTGGAAAAATCGCCTCTTCGTGAATGAAGAAGAGGTAACCAGCTCAAACGAGACTGGATTTGGGGATAGAGAGATCTGCGAAGGTCTGGTATCAGGGGTAGGTAGCTTCTCATAAGCGGCAGCTGTTAAGTGTGTCAGAAGCAACAGGGGCTGACTTACTGACATTAAAACGAAACCTGATAGGCTTTAAAGCTCTTTC
The DNA here is from genome assembly GCF_900700375.1 of Denticeps clupeoides. Lineage (NCBI taxonomy): Eukaryota > Metazoa > Chordata > Actinopteri > Clupeiformes > Denticipitidae > Denticeps > Denticeps clupeoides. The sequence goes on from NC_041715.1 coordinate 7,757,472, forward strand.
GGTGACGGGTGCCGCAGAAAGCGTCGGTGAAGGGCTCCCTCTTTCCATCTGAGCCTGGTTCCTTTCAGCCGCGCAAGAGAGGCAGACACAGGAGAACCCCATCCATTCTCTGGTTAACGAATTTGAGAGAAAAGGCAGAGATAGCAAAAACGAAGCAAGACAGATGGGATCATTTCCTTCCATTAACCAGTCTGATTAATAAATGGTGCATCACATCAGTGCGTGTGTGTATATTTTAGTCTGGTTTGCCTTGAAACATCTGTTAATCACATAATTCTGGAAGAAAAGCTGATTCCTCTGACATTTCATCTTTGTCTATATTGGTGTGTGTGTGTGAATGTCTTGGTTCCCATTCCCTAACAGTCAAGCAGGACACTTGTCTTTAACAGCCACTCCAGACAAGAAGTGTGAAATCTGCCAAATGCAGACAATTAGGTCCTCTCAAGACAAAATGGAGAAGAGGCTGGTCGTTGAGGAAACAGTTAGCTGTTATTTAAAGCAGAGGGAGCGACTTGACTGCTTTTTTCCACCCTCTCCTTTCAGAAGCACTCCGGGGAAAGCCATACAAACACACACACACACACACACACAGCACTACAGCGTAGCCTTCAGTAGCCTTCATCACTTTATCCCAACACTGGACTCATAACCTTGCGAAAGACATGAACCTTCCCAGTGTCTGCAAACACCTTAAAAATAGTTCCTATGAGCCCACGCCGAGGCTTCACCGAGGCTTTAGATGTTTCAGAAACATCTGTCATTGTACAGAGCTCTGAACATCACACGGCCCACTCCACACCGTCTGTAAAAAAAAAAAAAAAAAAAAAAAAGAGGAAATAAACTTTCAAACTCTTTTCAGGAAGGAGACACAAAGCAGGCCTGGCTAAGTTCAAAAAGATGTTGTTCCAGGTGCGTCAAGAGAGACGACAGTGTCTCGTCTGTGCAAACCCGCACACATGTTCAGCTCTAAATGTTTCTGGGGACCACGGTAATAACCGTATGCATTATAACTGCAAAGGTCCCTCTATGTAATGACACTTTTTCCCGGCCATAATCTTTTTTATTGCACGAAACTAGATTTTTTTTTTCCTGCAACGCACCCTGATTGTCACAAAAATTTCAGGTCACTGATACATTGATATTAGCAGACTTGCAATTAAAGTCACTAGTCGAATTGAATGAATAATGCGCATACGTGTGTGTGTGTGTGTGGGGGGGGGGGGGTTCACAAGTCCAGCCCACAGGTTGCCCTCGCCTTGACCGCGGCGAGTGCACAGGGGCATGGAGCTGACCTTGGCGTTGACTGCGATTAATTTGCTCTGGTGCTCAGCCTCCCACGGCTTGAGGAGCACACGTCAGGGCCGATGAAGGTGACACCTTTTGTGGCCTGCGGAGATAATGAAGGCTTTAACTTTACAACTCGAACATATCAGATGGTAGCTGATTGCCCCGCGTCACCAGAGACAGTCAGAGAGGCAGAGAAATGGAGCGGGCAGGGACACGGGGGTGCGTGGTGGGGGTGGGGGTGCACATGAATTGTTTAGCTGCCTCGTTTCCCCCCATTTCCCATGTGGAAGTGTGTGTGTGTGTGGGGGGGGGGGGGGGGTACGAAGTCGTGTACAGTTCACTTGAGAATACGAAGCCCGAGTCACCCGTGTGTGTCTGACAGAGGCAGAGACAGTGTAACATGGCACAGAGAACGCACACACACACACACACACACACACAACAACACACACACGGGCAGACGTCGCGCAGCATCACAGTTCTGCTTGGGAAACCACAGCAGTGAAAATGGCTAATTACAACCTGACACCTTGACAAGAGATCAGCTCCGGCACACTGGAAGGCGAGGCCGGGCGAGGGAGAGCAGCGGTCCAGGGGAAACACGATCGGTGTGTGTGTGTGTGTGTGTGTGTGTGTGTGACATGTTGAGAGCCCTGCCATAGACAACAGAACTCAGTACACAAGGTACATTTGCTTTCGACGAGGCTAAACCTCCACCAGGGCACGTTTAAATCACGCAGTCAGGTATCAGCATCCTTATTAAGAATAATAACGACAATATAATAATAACTATAACATCATTATGATAATGGCAAGACTGTGACCTTATAGCTTCTACTTCTTCATTAACTTTAGAGATAATAGATAATAAGATGATCCCATAAGCGGGAAATTTACAATTTACATTTACATTTGAAATTTACATTTCATGATGTTATTCATAAATTAATCCAATCTACTTACAAAACCATTTCTTTCAATTGTTTGTGTAAATTCAGACCCCAACCTGCCAATATATCATCATATATATCGAAAAATTTGCTCTCACACCAGTTGCCTCGGAGACAGGAAATTTTTTTTAACACTTATTATAGGAAGAGAAAGTTCCTGCATCTTTGCACAATATGTGCAGATTTTGTAGAAGTGTAGATGGGGGAAAGGACACCGCAGGAGTGCGAACGTGAAAGACTGAATGGCTTACACGCTTGCATACATCTCGTCAGTTAATTAGGCAGTTTGATGGCATCATCTATACTGTAACAATGTACAAAAGTTTTAAGTTTAAAAGCAAGATAATAATTGTATATTTTTATGTACTTTTTTCCAGCCATAGCACCTTGTCTGTGGATTATAACTGTCTTCATAACTGGGAGCATTGTGCATTGTCACCACGTTCATTATTCTTCCAAGAGTCCAAAGAATGATGCTTGATCACCCAAAATAAGTAAAAGTAGAGAACATGTTACCTTTAAGCGCTTCTGTATTTTGTAATACTCACACATTGAGTACATTCAAGAATGCATTACTGATACTAATGTTAGAACTAGAAATTAAATTATGAACATGAAATGAATTCCCAGGCACTAGTAATTCCATTAGCGGAGGTCGTTAAAAGCAAGTCAAGCAGAAGACTCTCCACCGGGCCACGCTGTGACATTTTACAAATTAACCACAAATTAACCGCAAGTCCGGGCCGCCCCAAATGTCACTCACTTTCCCCTGTCACAGAACTGTGTTTACAACAAACAAACCGGGACGTGAGAGGCCGGGACGGTGGGGGACGTTGCTCTTTCCTTCTGCCGAACTGCTGTTTCTTCCTGATCGCGGCCACGAGCCGGAGCACACGGGTCGCTAAGCCGCTGTCTGTGTGCGTATGCATGCGTGCGAGCGTGTGTGTGCGTGTGTGTTGTGTGTGTTCATAAAACTACTCAAGGGTGTATGTGTGAGGCAAGTGCCAGCCCAGGTAATCTCACACACACATCTCGTTACAAAGGTGATTCCGGGGAGGGATATTATCCCCCACGCACCCCCCCCTCAACCTTTCCCTGAGCTCACCTTCAACCCCCCCCTCCTCCTCCTCCTCCTCCTCCTCCATTCACCTCGGCCTCTTACCATAAGAAAAGAACCTGTGGAACTAATCCCTTTCCAAATCGTCCCCTGCTCTCCGGCCCACACCTCCAGGTCATGCGGAGGCAGAGGTGCCTCATTTGCATCCTAAAACTATACAAACTTGGAACAAGCTCCTTTCAGCTGCAAATGGCATCGCACCGCCGTTTCCACGCGTTAAAGGGCCCCTGTGTCATTCATGAAGGCTGCGTGTCACACAGGGGACAATGAGCGGCACGAACGTACGCGGCCACATGAATGCGAGCAGGCGCGCCACACGCCAAAAGGTACGATTTACAAATGCTGCGCGTAAATTGCTCCTAATCCCCGCTCCCGTGCTCTAAATATATCTTCACTCGCTCGAGGGGTGTTTGGGTCTGGCGAACGTCCTTACAAACGCGGCAAAAAAAAACGGCTTCATTCACGCTCCGCCACGGATCTGGTTATGAAACCGGGGCCATGCGTTGCAGCCACCGTGAGTCATTCTCGACAGTGCGATGCATTAGTCGGTGGGCGCAGGGGCACGATTTTCCTCCAGTGGGGCAGTGGTGGCCTAGCGGTTAGGGAAGCGGCCCCGTAATCAGAAGGTTGCCGGTTCGAATCCCAATCTGCCAAGGTGCCACCGAGGTGCCACTGAGCAAAGCACCGTCCCCACACACTGCTCCCCAGGCGCCTGTCATGGCTGCCCACTGCTCACTCAGGGTGATGGGTTAAATGCAGAGGACAAATTTCACTGTGTGCACTGTGTGCTGTGCTGCTGTGTATCACGTGTGACAATCACTTCACTTTCCATACAGAGATTTGGCTAATTAACCAGGGAGAATGACTTCTTTCCTGACAAGGTAATCGGTGGTGCACTGTGGCAAATTTCTCACACGTGCTAAAAATGCTTCTATACGTATGTATAAAACATGCAGCGTATGTACAGACATGTTAATCATGCTTAATTGTACATAAAATTTAACGGTAAAAGTAGGAATAATCTGAGCTCAGTACAAAGCCTAGAAAACACATTAAACGCCACGCACAATTTTTTGGCAGACGCGCGTCTGCCATTCTAATTGGAACCTTTGCTTCCGTGTTTCGTGGCGACCATAACCTGCGCTACCAAGAGATTCGCTTTCATTGGTATCTGGCTTTCATTTTCTATTGGTAGAGCTGCGGCGAACAGAAGTTGCAGTACAGGCCGGGTTCACCACGGGATCCATATTTTCTGGACTGAACAAAGCTTTCATTTCATCTGTTTGTGGCCAAAAACACAGCTTACAAAGATAACTGAAATATTAATTTTATTCGTAGGCCTCTTTCAAGCACACGATCTTCGGAAGAATCTTGAAATCAGGAAGACAGCAGAGGGCAGATTTTTAATATTTGAAATAGAAGCTAACTTCTATTTGTTTAGACCAAAGGATTTGCTTCAAGGATACAACTGCGAAGGATGAGAATTATTTTTAAAGTCTGTTCGGAACAGCCGTAATAGCCATGTTGTTGCTCAGTTTCAGCTTGAGGAAGTATGAAGAAGACAAGGATTTATCAGACTAGCTGTGGAGGAATTAGAGGAATTAGATGTGTTTAATGTCCATCTCTGCAGTGAGCAGTAAAATATAGAAGGTAAGTTAAAAAGTACAGAGGCATGGAGAACACACCTGAATGTTACACCAACTAAGAGCTAACTATTCCAGTGGAAACTGATCACTGAAGGAGAATTTTAAACCTTCCATGTTGCTGAGCGGTTATGTCACTTGGGCGGCCCGAGTTCGAATCTCACCAGCCGTGCCTCGCCCTGCCCAGACTAAATTATGGGGCACTGGAGGCCTAGTGGAGCTGAAGGTTGCAAGTTCAAGTCCCATCCCCACACACTGCACCCCGGGTGCCTTTCATGGCTGCCCACTGCTCACTAAGGGCCGTGGGTTAAGTGCACCGTGTGCAATGGCTTTGACTTTCGTTTTTAACATGGGATATCAGCATCCTCCTGACACCCCTCCTCCTGTGAATAGTAATAAACGGTGGTAAAATCCGCCACAAAAAAAAAAACGGTTTCCTCTGACATTAAGAGATTCTGAGTTAACAGCAAGCGCAACTCTTTTCTGTTTCTTATTTTTTCCCTGGAAACCATCTGATGAAACCACGCCACGTTCCGCTTACAACCATGGTGCATTTGTATTCAACTGCAGCTGTGGGGAAATGCCGCTTTCTTCAAAGGGCCGATTACAGTACTGCGCTGACATCAGAAAGGGCTCGACGTATGCTGACACACACTGCTGCATGCATCTGAGGCACGGCGACAGCAGCATAGCAACAAGCCATCCAATAACATTCATCTGGAAGAAAAAAAAAAAATATGGGATTTGATTTCCAGCTGCCAAACACTAATTATTCTGACCCATTTCTGGACGCCCAGCGCGGCTGGCCAGACACGGTAGAAAGTGTGGAGCACTAATCCACCCCTAATTCTCCTGCCCGCCACATCATCGCTGCTTTCTTCCGGGCTCGCTGCACCCACTTCGGGGAGAAGAGCCGGTGGATGTGTCGAAAACACAGAAAAGAAGACAGGAGGGGGGGTTGGTGGTGAGAGAGAGAGAGAGAGAGAGAGAGAGAGAGTGAAAAAGAGGAAAAGGGAGTGAGAGAGTCAGAGATAAGGGGGAAAAAACACAAAGATGAACTTATTGAGGTCTGTTATCACCATGGCAACGCCGAATAGTTTTGATGATGTTCCCTTCACAGCCGGCGAGCGTTTGGGCTATCGCGGAGCAGACTGCCGTCCTCTGGCTTGTTACTAAGGGGTTATTTAGTCCTGATGCTGCAGCGTGGCGGAGTGCGGCACCGATGATTCTGACGGAACCAGTTCATTTTCCAGCTGCAGCCCAATACAGAGAAGCGCCTGAGTTAATAATGGATCATAAATAAAGAATGGGAAACAATTATTGAAAGGCTCCCGAGCAGAACTAGATACAGAAAAACAGATAGATAGATAGAGAAAACACTCCGGTGTTCTCTGGAGTGACTCCCTGTGAGTGAGGGGAAGATGTGAAACATTTCTACCCTGTAAAACTGAACGGGTCATTTCAGAACAATATCGTGTGAGTTTGACACAATGTTGTTTTAAGTAACGCCAGTGTTCTTTCAAAAGAGAGACACCACTGTCTGTACCATTTATATATTCAGTTTGATCATTTCTTTCTTCTTGTAGTGCTATTGTTTCACTTATATTACTGAACAATTGTCATTGATATGATCATACTTTCAAATAGCTTGTCGAATACTTGCAGAAATATTTGCAGAAATTTGGAAAGAAATTGTCCCTTACAGTGTGCTGTTTATTATGTTGATAATGAAACCCATGAAACCATGTAATAAGTTTATAAAACGATGGAAAACGTGTGCTGTACTGGCTGCACTGTGGCATTTATTGCGATGCAATTGTAAATCCAATTTTCTTTTTCTACATATTTTTGTTCGTCTTTTTTGGATATCTTGATTCTGATCCTGTGACAAGGTGACAGGTTTTACAGCAGGGCCCACATGTCACCATAGGCTAGTAAGTTAATGGTGGGATATTTGAACGCTCTTTAAAAATGTAATCAGAGACTCCTAAATGTCGGCAGCATGAAGGGGTGAAAAAAATTCCTCACATTTTTGGGTAAACAACTTGCTCATTAAAATGCAAATTTTCCCAGCAGGGATATGAAAAGTTGCGCACAAAAATCGTCCATTTGCAAAGAAAAAACAAAAAACAAACAACACTTCTCCTTGTACAAAAGGATTTAATTACACCGCAGACTGCCGCATATTCACAACCCGCCAGCTAGGAGGCTCAGCTTCCGCAGTGGCGGGATGCAGGGAACCCGCGATCCCGTGTTTAACACGCCCACGCCGTTGTTGAAACACGCGCCCGAAGACAGCGCTGACCCCAACGTGCTATCGCCTCCGCCCCTCTGCCGCGCCTGTCCCGATCCCCCCGGCGCTGAAGGACATCGCAGACAGGTGACCATAAACAATTAATCAACATTGTGACACCTCCGCATCTGCCAGGCCCAACGCGGGGAGGAGACCTGTCAGTGCCGTCACCGCAGCCTGCTCCCAGCGTCCGCGCCGCGCCACAGTGACAATTACAAGCAGATGTTGCCTTTTATGAAACCTCCGCGCTGAAATCACATTAGGTCTGATCAGGCTGCAGACGGGCCTGCGTCCTACTGGGAGGTGAGGCCAGCGATCCTCTGAAACAGGTACATGCCTTCACCGGGTACACGATTTCAGGGATAATCCTTCCTAGCTTCTCATGTTTTACGAAGCAAATGTACGTTTAGACCCGTTCTGTGCCGCACCGCGGGCCGCTTCTGCAACAGGCCGCAATGCCAGAGAGTGGAAAACCTGTTTCAATGCATCTGATGCTCTCACAGCATCAACTGTCTGGACACCATGCACACCTCAACGTTCCAAAGGTCAAGGATCAAGCGCATTTCTGGATTTTTGAGGAATGGATTTGGGTGGCAATTTTGTGACACACTTGGTGGAAATATATTAGGATCAGAGCTGCAGGATCGAAAAGTAATAAAGAAGTAAATGCTAATGTAAAACGCAGAGTGATTTCAACAGGCACAAAAGACAAAAACAATAACTGCATGTTACAAAGTGCTTATCATGCTCTGCCTGAACTCTTGCTCCATTCCATTTGTCTAATTTGCATCAGTAAGTACATCAGCGTACTTGCATCTCCTCATCTATGTCACACTGCTATCACATAAAGCCATTCTGTTTCCTGCTCATCGCTGTTGATGCTTTATATTGGACTGTGCCATAGACGCCTGTCTCAAGAAAAAGGTGGCTACCTATCAAATAAAAAAAAATTAACGTGTAGAAAGAAAAGGGGCATGGTAACAATTGCTTAATAAATAAGCTCTGAATTAATTTGTTGCCATGAAAAGGCCCTCTGGACCTGGACCCTCTGGGTCAATTTAGCAGGATCTATGTCATATGCGGCAGAATCTGGATGCTTTAATAAATGATGACCTATCGGCAAAATTATAACGAGGGCTATTGCAAACAAATTACAAAGAGAAATACAGAAAGAAATGAGCAAGAAAGATGAATTGACAGGATGGGGGTTTAAAGGGGGTGCAGCGCATGAGGGCTGTCATTCTGGCTCATTTTCAACTTTAAAAAAAATATATATACCGTAAATTCCGGCATATAAGCTACTATTTTTCTCATATGCTTTGAGAACTGCGACAACAATATGGCTAATTTATGGATTTTTTTTATAGGCTAACTAGCTTCCTCCTACCAACACATTTAACCTCCTCACATCAGACCAATGAAATGACTAAACAGGTCACACCAATGGCAAACTCACTCACACTTAATTCTTCAGATCAGATTCTTCCTCATCACGGAAAGGACATGGACAAATGCAAATTATGGGAATTCCCAGTTAAAAGCGATCAGTCTTGCTTTCAAAGAAGGAAATAGAGCCGCTGCACTTAAGCTCGAGTGCACAGGAGGACGATGGCGATAGTGATCAGTAACTCTTCCTGTGTTTTCACCGAGAATTTCTGTGAAGAAATAATGGCATATTTTTAAGAAGACAACTCTAGTATTTTTCTGGGGAAAAAAAGCATTTGTGGTATGTAGGTATTTGTTTAATTAAAGGACTTTTAAAAAAATCTTTCCTGTAACTTCTTCCTCTGTCAATATCTCATGTTTCAACAGGGACACCTGCAGCTCGTAGACAAGTCCAGCTTATTTACGTAAATACATGTTTCCTTTTAAAAAAAGAAGGTGTGGCCTTTTATATAGATGGAATTTTACGTTTAAAGTCTTCTGACTCTCAGAAATAATTACGCAAAAGGACTGGATAAGTAGGTGGATAACTTGGTATATTCCAGCGCCATGAAAATCAGACACTAAGTGTCACTCCAAGTCAGCAGGAGCTGCTCAGATAAACATCCAGCACTAATGCACCTTCAGGGGTTATGGCTGGGCTCTCTGTGGAGCTTTAATAGGAATAAACCCGGCTAGCAGGTGATGAGTGTCAGCCCTACCGGTGGCCCACTGTCGTCAGGGACAAGGACAATATGAAGTTGAGACGTTCAGCCTGGCGATGTGCCCCCTTCAGCAGGGGCTGAGGCTGCGTGTGACTCCAGCCATCCATCACAGCGGTCGAACAATAACATCGGCCCGTGACTCTGCAGCCTCGGCTTCTCTTCCCTCCCTCCCGCGTCATTCGTCATGCGAAGACCAGTTTCGGGGCTTCCACAGCTCCTGAGTCACCTTGCAGCAAAGCTTGTGGTGCCAGGGTCCCAGAAAAAGATGAGAAAGGACCCAAGAGCAAACACTCCCCGGGATCCCAACAACAATGCTGGGGTCCCGGGGTGTCACAAAGCCCATCAGGCCCTTTGTTTTCTCGAGGGGGGCCTGCATGACAATCGGAGGGTGGCCAGAGCCGGAGGGGAGTAGCTGGAACCTGCCAGAAGCTGCATTGTTGCTCTCCACATGCACAAGGTGCACCTTGCCAGGAAACGGGGCCAAGGAAAGAATAATCTGGGCAGGACTGGAGTTTCAAGCTAAATTACAAGCAGAAAGGACTCCTCTGAGGACTGATGCTTACCTGCCGTGGATAAGGAAGGGGAGGGGGTGGAGTGTAGAAGTGGAGGAAGAAGAAGAAAAAAAAAAACTTGCATTTGAATTAACCTGCCATTTTCTTACTCTTTAAAGGTAATAATTATGCTAGCAGTTGGAAACTTTTGGGACTGGAATTAAAAGCTAAAAGCAGAGTTGGCTTTTGATTTTTGTTTGTTCTTCAGTGAATGGCCATCAGCTCCACAGAAGATGATTTCATAATTGTAGGGGGAAATGGTTTTATTTTTCTCTTTTCTTTTAACTGTTTTTGAGTTTTTTGGGGGTTTTTTTTTTTGGAGGGGGCTGGGGGAGAGGGGGGGGGGTTCCTCTCTCACACATCCAAATTGAGGCATAAAGTAACACACGTAAATGTTGTGACATATGAAACACGTATGACGGCAAACAAAAGTAGGTGAGAATTGGAAAGGGTAAAGTAAAATCCCCAGGAGTGACGGGGGCAAGTATACCCGCTATCCCATTGAGGACGGCCCTTTGAGGGAAGAAGAAAGGGGAGGCTACAAAATACCGTTCCCGCATATGAAAGGGCCCTTGCACAATCAACACGCACGTCAAATTATTTACATAATTTTCCCGAGATAAGAATGCAAGTGCACCTCCATTACCTGGCTGTTTACGGTTCCATACAGATGCGACGAAGTCCTTTCCTCCAGCCCTTCATGGAGAGGACAAAGGCTAACAATGGAATTTGTTTAACATTAAAAAAAAAAAGCTGAGGATTTCCACAACCCGAGGACGTTGGAGTGGATGAGCACTTGACCTTAGGCCCAAAGGCATTAGCCAGGTCACCAAGCCTGACCTGCAGGGAAAAAAAGGCAGATTCAGAAATGCATTTGCGTTTTGAGCATCCTCAAACTACGGGTGGGAGTAAAAAAAATCGATACGGCAGTATATTGTGGTACTTTGGTGACACATCATTGATCCGAAGGTATTGACGTATTGTAGGTGAAGACTTACATGCTTACGTACATGGTGTAGTTTTTCCCAGTTGTTAATTTTTATTTACTGATTCCCTTCAGCGATTATTTAATCATTGTCATACAGACATCATGAACAAACCAAGGAGAACGGCAATTAACAGCATTGAAATAGTTTTATTACTGTGGTCAACTCATAGTATGCCCCCCCCCCACACACACACCCAGGGAACTTTTTAATGAACTCAAGCAGGTTGTGGAGCATTTGAACTAAGTTGGAACTCTCATTACGATTGTACAACAAAGATTGCATAAACTTGTTCATACAATGCATGGAGGGATATCTCTATATATTCAATCTGTACTAAAATTAAATCTAAACACTACTGTACACTCTGAGCCCTGATTTTTATTATTATTTTTTTTAAGCTTCATGAATGTTCTGAGATGTTTATATGTGGAACTTTAGGTCTGGGGCGAATAACACACCCACCTTAATTGTTTTTCTTGACTGTAGGAAGCAGTTCTCCACCCTGTACAGATCTGCACCACTGATTTGAACTGCAGCAGCTCGCTCCCAGAGCAAGTGAAACTCATGGAATTATATCAATAAGAGCTGAGAAACCCAGATCCAGAATGGACATAACCTGGCTAACCTTCTCCCTGCCTAAGTTTTGGGCTCCACTAAATTAGCCCACAAGACGCAGGCAACCCTCCGCACAACCAACCCACCCACCCACACCCACCAAGCTTCCACGACATCAACATTTCCTCGCCATCAGAAGTGGAAGCAAGAGAACTAGAAACTGCTGGCTGGTTAGTTAGTTGTTACCATTGTTAATCAGGGATGTAACCATGCGCTTGTGGGTGAATACGATTCACGATTTTCTCGGTGTGTTTTTCTCAGAATGAGCTGCCAGCAAATTGTACTATTTTTTTGTATATTTAATTTTTTTTGCTTTTAGCAAAACTTTAACTAAAATTGTATTTTGTCACAAATTTTTTTAAATATACACAACAGAAGTAAATTCAATATTGTGGGTATTTCTGGAATGACATGGTACTTTTGTGAAAGAAAACACATTATTTTGGGCATTGTAGATTTTTTGCATACTTCTTGACTCCACAAACCGCCACCGGTGGCGCGATCACAGTGCGCAATCTGGTGAAGAAACTCAATTGCTCGCTACTCTTGCAGAACCTCTCAAGCTTGCTAATGAATTAGGCCAGCTTCGCAGGCATAAACAATATGAGCTAGACAGAGCACGATAAATACCCTTTACACTGGAGTGAGTTAAGGAAATGTCAACATTAACAAGGAAAGGCTGTGCGATATATAAAAAAAAAATCATATTGCGTGTAAACCATTGACTGTATATATTGATAAATTTAATTTGATAAAATAATTTAACTGTTTTTGAAAGGGTAATGTGTCCATAGCAAAGGCACTGCAGCAGGAAGTTGTAAAATACATTTTTTTACAGCTGCATCAACATGTAGCATGACCGTATACCCGATAAAGCAATATCTGGGCAATTCTACTGAAAGTGGACTTTCTATAACACACATATGGCTAGTGAAATAGCAGGTATTTGTATGATGCAAGTGATTAAAATTTTTTTTTTTTTTGCATTTTCTGTATTCAAAGTTTACATAAAAAATATTGTCAGAAAATATTTACATAACACTATTCTTGAGCAGATATAGGCGGGTATAATTCGAAATCTCTCCCATTAGTCAAATTTATATTACATACCATTCATACCACACAGCCACAACTCAGGGTTAAGTGTCTTGCTCAGGGGCACAATGGTAGTAAGTGGGGTTTGAACTAACAGGCAAGTGTGCTACGCACTAGGCTAGTACCCTGCTAGGTTATAAGGTGGAATGGCAACATCAGCACATATATGAATCAGTTCTGACTCTGCACATATATGAATTTGTGCATAACTTCCACTGTTAGCCGGCTACACTGATAAGTTTCAGAAGAATTTTATAAGTATCCATGAGTAACACGTATTTTAATGTCCCTTAATTAAAGGCATACATGGAAAAAGACATGCCATGCCTTAGGCCGAATCAGAGATTTCTATTATGGCAGCCCTCACCTCCACCAGACCTACGAAGGTATGCTGTTGTAACAGGCACCAAGGCTTCAGTAGCAGATCCTTAATTGTGTGTTCTATCGGAACCAGCATAGACATCTTTTTCAGCAGTTTGAACCTCTGTAGCTCTTCTATTGGATCAGACAAATCATGTCAGTCTGCACCCCCAACAGGTATCAGTGAGCATTGGCTGCCCATGACATTCCTCCCAGTTCAGCAGGGTTTTCCTTCTTTGTAACATTTTTGGTTGATCCTGACCACTGCACATCCCACATCAGCAGCAGTTGCTTGTTAAAAACACTCACATTTTTTAGGTTTTAAGAACAAATAAATCCAATCCCTTGTCAAGTGCTATTTTAACAAGAAAATCCATGTTATTCAATTGTCAGTGGTTATAATATTGCACTGTATGTGGTGTAAATGACTGACACAGATCATTCAATCTAGATTCTAGATGTTTTGTCTTGTACATCTTGTATACAACTTTTTATGCAACAAGGTTGCTCCTCAGCTGGGTTCATATTATGGTGGGGCTGATATGGACCACCTGTCTGGTAACTGTGTACCCCCCATATGGGCTTGTTACCTGGGTAGGGGTGGAGTCACTGTGATTTAACACTAAATAGTGAACTCTGTAAAGTGTTAAATGCAAAACCGACATGGTTGTGGATAAAATTATAAAGCAGAGGTCATTTAAAAGCTGGCAATTAACTCTGTATCTGCAGTCCACGCCTACTGCAAACAGTAGACCTCCACTTGATGTTCCTCATACGTTACTAACGCTGCTGTAGACCATTTGTGGGCCTCCTAATTATTAGGACTTCAGACATTAGGCTAATTGGCTCCTCCTCCTTGATTGTTTTCTTTTTTCCACCCTCCCCCCTTTTTATTTATTTCTTCTTATTTATTTTATCAAATGTGTGCAAATGAAGTTTTCACTCTAGCAATCACACCTCTAATTAAATTAAAACAAAGGTGCTAAAGCTGTTGATTGCAATCACAGAGGGGAAGAGGGCGCATAATGCAATGAATATCAATGTGTGATGAGTGAGTAGCTTCCCCAGCTGCCAGCCACGCCGAATGTGAATATTCAGCTCTTTCCCCTCCACTTAACTTCCATTTAGCTCTGATAATATTTTATTAGCATTTCCCTTGGTGGTCCTAAATGATAAGTGATCCACGGAAAAACAGCTTCGCATTCATGTTTATTCGGAGACAAATTTTCATTTCGGCTCCGCGGTTCGCTCCTCGGATCAAAGTGTGCATTATTTGGGCACGCGCTCATGTTTGCCTGAGCTGAGTTCCTTTTCCCAACAGTGAATATTTATGTCGCTGATTACGAACAAATCCACCTAGCTTAGCGGAGGCCCTTTGAGGAGGAATTCTGGGAAGTAGCGCAGTAGCTTTTCCGCAACGCTGACGTCTTCATTGCAGCAGGCACGTTGACAGAACCAGGTACGGCGGGAAGGAGGCCCTCCTCCATCCTCCTCGCTCCCCCGTTCCGTTTGGTGCTCTTGTACCGATGTCGTGTACGGTTTTTGACCGTTTTTTTTTTTTCCTGTTTGTCTTGTATTGATTTAACGAAAGCAACTCCCTAATCCAAATAAACACCGTGTCGGCAAGCCATTCAAGCTCACAAAAATATTAGCCCAGCATGATCCAGCAGGCAGAGCCACGGGGCTACGGGTGCTCCTGACCCCCCGTGGAGTAGGGGGTTAGGTAGGGGTGACGGCACTCCCTTTACACTCGGCGCACACGCCGGCCTAGGCGTACCGCAGAAGCGTAGCGAGGCTCCGAAGCCGGGGCAAGGGGGGGGCGCAAGGCGCAGGTCGGGCAGGTCGTGACGCAGGCCGCTGCCGGGGCCCGCTGTTCACGCTGAGCGAGCGCCGCAAATGCAGGGTTTACTTCGCAGTGGCACCCCGGAGGAGCCAGGGACCCCTCGGAGGATCCCGGGCCTGTCCGTGGGGGAGCTTGTTGGCTCGGGGGCCATCTCGATTCCCACAGCATGGCGCGGCGCAGGCGGGGCCCGGCGCAGCATGGGCGGGCAGGGGCGGCGGCGGTTTTTAAGGTCATGCTAATTGCCGCCACTCCGCCACCGCGACTTCGCTCAACTCCGGCTGCATTCAAAGTGCGGTGCAGGTGCTGCCTGCCCTTTAGGCCTTTAATTAAATATCACTGCAAAGGTTAATGCGCAGAGTCAGGTACTACATCCCAGTTTAGAGGAGGACCAAGAAAAAATGCACCGGTGCAGACGTGCGGCCACCAAAACCAAGTAACCGCGAATACTTCAGAATGTTCCTTCTGCCGGGAATAGAAGAGCAGAAGTTGTATAAAGCGGAGGCACGCAGGTTAAGTCGAACTCTGGCATCTGTATGATTAAAATAAAAAAATAAAAAAAGCAAATCTATTAAGAGCTATATACAGACCAATTGTCACCCCCTAAATAACCTAATAGACAGTCTGTGTGACCTCTGATAATGAACACCATCTGTCAGGCAGTAATGAAACAATGCTGCCGCTGCGGAGCCAGTACGGATGTGAAGGGGAGGTCGGTTTGGTCCTTCCGCTAAACACTGCTGATAGAGATAATTAAAATATAATTTCTTTTTAATGAGAGAAATAAAGATCATTTTCCACTAAGCACATTAAGCGGTACGCAGAAAGCATAAGAAAGTTAACTTTTGAGAGAGAGAGAGAGAGAGAGAGAGAGAGAGAGATAAAAGAGAGAGTTTGGATAAAAAATAAATAAATAAATAAATAAAATATATATATATTTATCCAAACTTTGTTGTCTATTAAAAGTTAATTAGCTAAACCTACATTTTAATGAATTCATTGTGCATTCTAGATTATTTTAATCAATCAAAAAAGAAAATTATAACAGCTATTATTCAGGAAACTTTTCAACCTGAGTTTTTGGGTTAAACTCATTTCCTGTTCTGCAATTGCAGATAAACCCACAGGAGCTGCGTCGACACACGGTAGTTGTATACATTTCAGTTTACCTTTAACCCCCCAACCGAGACAGGAGATATCATATCACTCAACAGTAACAGCAACAAACATGAAAAGCTGTGTTCTGATTCGCTTGACAGGTCTATTGGGTTTTGTTGAATAGCAACGCCTTTTTATCAGTTTCTTGATTTGGCCCGACATTGGGCAGAAATGGCTTTTCTGACGTATGTAGCACTCAGAATGTGTTATAGGATAAGAATAACTCTCAACAGCCAGTTATAAATGATCTCTTGCTAATGAACTCTTCACTTCATAAACCATCAGGTACACACATGGCAATGGGATTATAAAAACAATTACAATAAGCACAACGCAAGTTTCTTCCCAAAAATTTTCAACATTTTACAGATTTTAGACGTGACCCTGTTTCAATCACTTCAATTTGGCAATCAAGTAAGCTCTAGTCTAGTCAATACTCATATGAATATGATTTATTATTAAATGATTTATTTCTATATTAGTCCGACTGGACTGGGCGCAAGCAACTGAAGGACAGATCTCAGAAATGTACAAAGTGCTTACATCTCACTAAATGTCTTCCGCCCCCTTCTTTTTCTACACGACAGTACGAACAGCGAGCTGTTTCGGGGGTCAGCCGCATTGTCAGCGCACCCGTGCACAGCTGCGGCTGGTGAGCGCACGAGATTGATATGACATCGGGTTCCTACACACAATTAACATAGCTGACCCTAATTAACGTCTGGCCGGTGTCAATTTTTCTAATGAGAATCTCGGCCAAAGGAGGAGAGACTTGGCTTCTCAAGCCTCCTCCTCAGACAACACGGCCGCACGCCCGGGCGCGGCACAGGTCTCGGGGAAAAAACACGGCGTCATCTAGGGGAAAGAAAACGTCTCTCGGCTAGAAAATAACAGGAAAGACCCCAAATACCCGCGACGATGTGTTTTCCATTCCCCGCCACGCATAAATATCGGGCCGTATTCACTCCACATAACACATTAGCAATAAACACAGCAGATTTATTTGCATTATGTAACTATTCGCCGTTGCGTATTTAGTGATTTTGTGTGTGTGTGTGTGTGTGTGTGTACTTTGTACACAACATATATAATCCCTACTTCAACGCTTGTTCCACCTCGGCCGTTTCCGACCACATTTCAGTCGGCCGGCGTAATCGCACCTAACACGAGTCCATTCCGGTCCTCGCGTGCACTGCCCCCGCCACACCCCCCCCCCCCCCCCCCCACCCCCCACCCCCACCCCGCCGAGTTTTTGTTGTTTCCTGTTTTGTTAAATAATTAATTCCTCGGTGCCACGGCGCCTACAATCTATATCCCTCCGTACGCAGAAGCCAGGCGCCTCCCGCCTTTTCCGTTTTTTTGGTTTGCTTGCGTGTGCTTGTTTCTCTTTCTTCTTCTTCTCTTTTCCCTTTGACTGGGATAACAGCGGAGTCGGCTGTCCGTCCAACTACAAACTCCCGGGCCCCGCCACTCCGGTAATTTCATCCACTTCCCATGGTCCGGCCAGGAAAAACCGCTGGACGTCTATATTCTCTCGCTCCGGTGTTTTCTTTCTCAGCCTATGTGTGGTTTCTCTTGCCCCCCCCCCCTCCCTTCTCCTTCTCTCCATCTCTCTCTCTCTCTCTCTCTCTCTCTCTCTCAGTTCTCTACCACTCCCCCCCTTCTTCTCCCTTTCTGCGGCGGCTCACATTCGGGCTGGGGCCGGCGCTGCTCCCTGCAGCGAGGGCTGAATCCAGCGGCCACCTGCAGCAGCCGCCACCGGCGCAGCCGGACGCCATCGGGGCCCCTTTGATATCGGGGCGCCTGCCGGCCCGGCCACATTTACACCCGAGCGCCGCCAAAACCGCCGGCTAATGTGGAATATCAAACAACAAGTCTCCGTCTCTTTCGCGCCCTCTTTTTGTCTCGCCCTCTCGCTCGCTTCTCTCTTCTTCTTCTGAATTTTTCTTCCTTATAACCCCCCCCCCCTCGGTTTTGTGTGTGTGTGTGTGTGTGTGTGTGTGTGTGGGGGGGGGTCTGAATTCGGGGGCACGTTTAAGCCGGCAGAGCGGGCGAGGCCGGCCTCTTTCAGATGCACAGCTTGGGCTCCCTCGCTGCCCCGTGGCCTCCGCCAGCGCCTCCACATCAACGCGGCTTTTGTTAGCGGCCGCCGGGCCGGGCGCGGCCGCCATTTTCGCGGGCCCCCGAGAGCACGCGCTCGCCCCGAAAACCTGCGCACGCAGGAGGCGAACGTGTAAAAGTGACAGCCCCCCCCCCCCCCAACACGCAACCGAATACGGTCGGCCGCTAATTGGCAGCGTTTGGCGAAAGAGGAGGCATCGCAACAGCGGTGCAGATGGGAGTTTCTGGTATTTTTCCGCCGATGTAAAGCGCCGGTAAGTGATTGTATTGACGGGGAGAGGGCGGCTGGCATTGTTTATGCATTCGTATTGAGGAGGCAACATTCGCGGCACCCCGGGAAGACCGGGGATAATTAAGTGAATTGACTAAAAGGGATGCGATGAATATCCCCGCACAGCGCCAGGTCAGAGCCGGGCGCGAATTAAAGCCGGGTCTGAGGAGTTCAATATCAATTCACTCCAGGCACTTCAGCTCACCGCGCGTACGGCCCGGACCTTTTCTTCCCGTAATTCCCCTCAGCGGCAAATGCGGCAAAATACAGGAGCGGCCGCCGTCAAGACAATGGCGCGCGTGACAAGATCACTCGGCGGTAAATTGCGACCAAAACAGACAGATGCCTATTAATGGTGGGGATTTTTGTAGGGAAATCGGAGGGTCGCCGTCGCCGCTCTTGTCTTTCACACGTTCGACTTAAACCTACGCCGGCACGCGGAGAAATAAAGGGCTGTGTGCAAACACACACGCGAGCACGGCCAAAACACACACACACACACACACACACACACACACCATCCAACACTGGAGGAGCATGTGGCGATAAAACTTGGGCTAATTAAGTGACAGACAATTGCACTCAGGGGAGACATTCCTGGGAATTTCCATCAACAACTGGATCAACACGACGGCGAGGACGAGGCGCTTGCCGGCCTGTTGTTTGGCCATTTTCCTTGTCGCCAACGTGCTAAAAGTCACTCGTTGTTCCCACTTTGGCTGGAAGAAGGCAACTTGGTTTCGTCTGTCACGAACATTTTTTGCGGAGGGCGCGCTTTGGAACACACTTCCCTGTTTGTTTTTAAAAGGCATCTTTGACGTGAGAAAATTTCGAGGTAGAGCGCCAAATTACACGGAACTATGTAATTTAACAAATAATAGAGCTGTAATAGAACATTAGCTATGACACAGTGTGTGTATTTGGTCTGGTTTCTAAATAATAATAGAGCTGTAATAGAACATTAGCTATGACACAGTGTGTGTATTTGGTCTGGTTTCTCCTCAAATAATTTCCTGTAGCTATTCATAAAGCGGCCTCGTTCACATTAGTATCCATTAATGCCAAACATGAACATAATCATTAGAGATGCCGGATTTCCGAATTCTACGAAGTCTTAAGTGGTGAGACGGGCAAATATGGAAAAGAACTGGTGCACTACGCATCTGTAAATATGTTCAGAAAACCAGCACGTATGGTAAATTATATTGAAAAGTCGTCAGCTTTGTGTAGGACCCAAAAAAAGCACATAATGAGGCAGACGAGGCGGAGGTAGGGTGGTAGTGGCCTAGTGGGTAACACACTCGCCTATGAACCAGAAGACCCAGGTTCAAATCCCACTCACTACCATTGTGTCCCTGAGCAAGACACTTAACCCTGAGTTACTCCGGGGGGGGGGGGGGGGGGGGGGGGGGGGCTGTCATTGTAACTACTGGTTGTAAGTTGCTCTGGATAAGGGCGTCTGATAAATGCTGTAAATCTAAATGTAGGTGGGGCGGGCATCTGAGGTTAAGATGGACCGAGGAAAAGTGGCCACATGTCGTTGTGTTTACGGCTTTTTTTTTTTTTTTTTACAAAATGATCCCTTTTTTGCATCTCAGGTTTTTTTTTTTTTTTGCAGAGATGCTGTTTGCATTGCAGATATCGAGTCGTGGAATCCATCTTCACCGCAAATGATGCCGGAGACCATTTAGCTCCGGCACCGCTCTTAAGAAAGTGTTACCTGCGCACCACGTGCAGCCCCTCGGCGTCAAAAAAACATGCCGAAGAGGCGGCGAACGGCGAGGAAATGCTTTTGTCTGCTATGCGCGGCCTGCGAACGTCCTCCAAAAAGCGCTCTGCGACAAACAATGCAGGAAGTGCCTCGTCCTGGTTAACGAACGCGGGCCATTTTCACGCCGTTCGCAGGTGACGTGGCTCCGCGTAAGTGAACAAGACGCCATTCGCCGTCAGAGTTTTATTGAAGCTCCCCGAAAGAGGAAAAGAGAGTACGGGATAATTAAAAGCACTCTTTGGCAGGCCGGCACCATGGCGGCTTCCTCTCGCAGAGGAGAGAAACGACCTGGTCTGCATTTACGATCGCAGCGCGCTCTCAAGCTAAGGGACACCAGGGAGGAAGGAATAAAAAAAAAAAATGTTTAAAAACATGCACGTTTCTCCCAAGGTCCTGAAAGGTTAAAGTGAAGTGGCTGGTAACAACTCTATTATGCGGTGAGTCCCTCACTGGCAAACAGAAGCTTGGCATGTAAAACTGCAGTGGAGGCCGCTCCCCGGAGACCCGTGAGCACAGCAGGTTAACCTGTCAGGGCTTTTTTAAGGACTGATTGCCGAGCCCCCTGTAGCTCGAGGTAAACTGATAATTTTCCATCAGCAGGGAAGGTAGCTTTATTAGTGATGGGGGGAAACGAGAGAGAGAGAGAGAGAGAGAGAGAGAGAGAGAGAGAAAGTAAATTCGAGAGCGTGGGGTATTGTTCTTTACCAACGGTAAATTAACATGAGCAAAGCCCAATCAATTAGCTTGACGCTGTGACGTGTAGGGCGGGGTAATAAACGGGGTCCTCTGCCACGTAAACGGGGATGATTTCATCTGCCCTGGCTCTGAACACAACAACGGTAAGGCAGCAATTGTTACGTTCAATTAAACGCGGTGTAGAACAACCCGCTCTTCTCCTGCGCGGTGTGTGAAAATCAAACAGGTTGTGAAGAGTGAGAAAAAAAACAACGATGTCGACGTGCCGGGTGAGAAAAGCGTTACGGAAATGAAGCCATTTTTGAAGGAAAGAAATAAATAAGCGAACAAACAAACACAAGGGAATCCTGACAGCCCGACCGATTCTGCCCGTTCCTCAGCCATCATGAAGATCTGTGGGCTAAAGCTCTGCGAGCAGCAAAATCAATGCCGCGGTGGAGAAGTTTCCCGTACAATTAAACACGCCGGCTAAAATGTAAAATCCAACACAGAAGTAAATAAGAGATATGCGGCGCCTATTCTCTAGTATACTAATACAGTAAATAGTTAAGAAGATGTTCAGAACAAAATCACACTCTATAAAGGATATATGTAGAAAACCGGTCAATGGTGGGCATATGGATTTTGAATATTTATGTCAAGTAAAACTTTTGACGGGTGTAATATCTTTAAAAACGGTGTTATATTTTAGGGAAATACAGCAAAAATCTGTACCGAAACATTCACAATAGTCATAAAACAGACCAACGTTCAAACCGCAGACGATTGGAATGTCCTTGTAACAGACCCGGTTAACTCTGTCCCTAAACTACATTTATCAGAGTAGCTTCCGAGGCGCGGACGTATAGAAGTTGGAGGCTCGTGGCGGCAGGACATCTCTATTCATTGCTCAGTGATGCAACGCGGCACAATGAATTATTCAAACGATCAGAAAGAAACACACATATATACATAAGCCATTAGAGTCACGCCTGACCCTAATAAGACGCCGCTGGCGCCGAGGCTAGGGGGTAGATACCCAGCCAGCATGGGAGCCATTTCCTCCAGCCCTTGATTAACTCATTGTCTGTCCACTTGTCCTACAGACATGTGCTAACATGTCATAATCGTCATAACTCTCATCAGCGTGCAGCTCGCTCCCCAGTCCCCTGATTAGGCCTGTATTCCCAATAGGGCCCCGGTTAATGCTTTAATAATTCCCCTTAGCTTCACACCGCTGTACCGGGGCCCTTCAATTAAATACAGAATTTTTTTTTTTTTTTTAAGCGTGTGGTCGAGGAGGCGGGGTTTTCGTCTCGTTTTTATTTTCCTTTCTCATCACGGCGAAGTGGCACAACACACGCCGGTTAGCCATCCCCCCGCGTCCGACCCATGCTCGGAATACGAATTTCTCTCGGAATATCATCATTACTTCCACGCAACGTGAATGCTGTTCAGTGCGCGGCGCGCTGGGGGAAAATAGGGCACAGTAAACTTTACATAAAAACCCAGCTGCAGCCTGCTGTACCTTCAAATAGCTTCCCCTCCTACGCCCCCCCCCCCCTCCCCCAACAAGTCTGATTTCTCTTTAAAAGCCACGACAATATCTGTCACGAGCGCCACTGCTTTCAAGCAATTCCCCGTCCTCCTGCTTCATCGGAAGCAGCTGTCAACAGTGTTTCCGATTTATTTGTCAAGTGTTGGAAGGGATGGGGCCCCCCCAGTCCACGAGGAGGGCTCCACCAGAGGCTGAAACGCACCCATTTCCCTCTCCGCCCGGGCACTGTTTACTTATCAACACCTCTTTTGAGGCTGCGTCCCAGCGACGAGACAACCGGGAGGCAGGAGAGATGTCACTCTCCTCAACAGGCGCTTCGATCTTTGCTTTGCTCGCGAGCGCGCTTCACAGCCGCGTTCCGTGCGCGCCTTCTGACTCATAATGGGCGCGCGAGGCTCTGCCTAAAAATAAAATGTCACTGTGGCGCCTACGCTTGTCACCGAAGCACCACCAGATACATCCCAGCAACGCATTAGTACACAGAGAGCATCCTCCCTTCTGCCAGCCAGCGGAGGTGTGACTCTTCACTTTCCAATGCAGTTCGGCAGGTAACAAAGCTCCATCACGTTTAGTCGAATTATTAAATGGGCCCAAACGCAACATACACGGTAGTAGGGTGGTAGTAGCCTAGCGGGTAAGACCCACTTACTACCATTGTGTCCCTGAGCAAGACACTTAACCCTGAGTGTCTCCAGGGGGGGGACTGTCCCTGTAACTACTGAGTGTAAGTCACTCTGGATAAGGGCGTCTGGTAAATGCTGTAAATGTAAATGGATAGTTTCCAGTCATCTGGCTAAAGTCTACATTTGTTTCATGCTTATTTTCGGGAAACCTTTGAGCTGTTTACAGAATGGCGCAATTCCACAATATATATACCATATATGTGTTATTCACGCAGGTCAAAAATGTTTAATAGTGCAAGAGACATTCCAAAGTCTCTAGCCCCCTTTATTAATAAATGCATTATTATAACCTTCTCCACCATCACCACGCATGTTTGGGAG